>NW_019392816.1:312524-462783 GCF_000648675.2 Cimex lectularius
AATCAAACGGAACTGGAAAATGCATTTATTGACTTTATCAATTCTAAAAATTCTGAATTCTACTCAGACGGAATTAATAAGTTACCAACACGTTGGGAGAAATGTATTGAGAGTATGGGAAATTATTTTGATTAAAGAACATTGCTTTAAAGTAACTAGTTTCTTTTTTTTTGTTTAATACCAAAATCCTGCATTATTTTCCGGACAACCCAATAAGTGTACATTTGTTAAGTTGTTGTCTGGTAAGTCTTGTGTGGGAGATGTCTTTTTCGGTACAGTCCTATATTCCTAAGATTTTGACTTGGATTGAAGTGATAGCTCCATATTGTTGGTGTTTTTAAAATGTCAATGTACACAGATAACAATTTTTCTCATTCAATCTTCTCCAAAACTATTAGAACTTACCTTTGATCAACTCAAGGAGCTGGATGGTTGTAGTTATGGTGATGGAATGTGAAGGAAAGTCAATAGTATAAAGGATAAAATTTACGGTCATAAAATTTTATTTTCATGGAAATAATTTGTTTTAACATAGCAATAAGAATTAACTTTCAAACAAAGGGATAAAAGTGATATAAATAAATATTACATAACTCTAATGATTTGTAAAAAAGGGAATGTTTGACTCGACAAAATATAATTTCAACTTCTTTTCAACAAATATGATCATTATATCTTCCCCTGTGTTATAAACGCGCCTAAAATGTCACAAGGTCGGCCGCCATTTACCTTTCTCATGTCATCCTTTTCAACAACCGCGGTTCATGTCACCTCCTTGAATTTTCGTTACTTTACCTTTAACCTCCTTGGACCACTCTGACATCATTTTTGTTTAAAAAATGTTTCGTTTAATAAAGGCTTTTTTGCAGTTTATTTAGGTACTATATATAATAGGTTTGGATTACGCAGTTTATATTCAAATTGCTTTCCATTATTAGTACGATAAATTGTGTTATATTGGATCCTTATATGTTAAAATTCTTTGTTAGTCCTAAATACTTTTGTTTTGACTAGTGAACTGTACTTATTAGTTAAATTTAGTCGAAATATTTGTTTGTTGACACTAGTGGCTTTGAACTAGTGTAGCAAAACATTCGATAACACTTATGCAAAGTAAGTTAAGTATTATTCTATCAGTGATGTTATCTTCTGTATCTGGATTGTCTTATCACTTATATTTTAACATTTTTTGGCCCTTTTCCCTACTCATGTTTTATTTTAAAACAATAATTTAATAAAACGTAATTTATTTAGAAATCGTGAGATGCGGTCTGGTGTGATGTAGGTTTCAGAAAAACATTTTCTTTATCGTGCAAACGTTTCGATCTTTATTGAGATCATCTTCAGGGCTCAAAGTGTTTGTCTTCTGTGTAATTGTGCCATTCTTGCGTGTCGTGTCGAGATTGCCCAATCTTGACACGACACGCAAGAATGACACAATTACACACAAGACAAACACTTTGAGTCCTGAAGATGATCTCAATAAAGATCGAAACGTTGGCACGATAAAGAAAATGTTTTTCTGAAACCTACATCACACCAGACCGCATCTCACGATTTCTAAATAAATGTCGATTAACGGTCACTAATCACCACACAAAATAAAGCGTAAGTTATTTTTTTAAAAATAACCGACGATAGAAACTGCATAAACTATTCACATTTTTCCTTACTAACCCGATAGCATCTGCTAAAAGTGCAATACATTCTTTAAAAACTCATCTGTTGGCGTAATCAACGAGGAATTTTAATCTCGAGCCTTCAGGCACTTTAAGAGGCTCTTACAAGGATTATCTCTGTTTGTAATTGCACTGAGGTTGACAAGGATAACCTGCATTAACTAAGCAAGGGGCAAAAACTCTTCCGTTAAATATAATAGGCGTTTCTTATGCTTTTGCGCCCTTTAGGCCAAGGCTTAAGTAGATCTATTAAAGCCCTTTAACATAACGTCTTTTGTTTATGTTTGATAATTTGACAGCGACACGTGATAAATAATATTCTTTGTTTAATCCACACGTTAAACTGGTAAAAACGAAAATTGAACTGGATTTTCCGGGCTTAAAAGGTACCCGTGTTTTCATTGTAAAGTGTTATACCCTTACTTTAAAGCTTATTAAAGTGAGTAATTAATAGGGAACTTTGCTGGTTGAATATCGACGCTGATCATTCTGTGGTAAAATGCCTACAATGTTTTAACAGTCATACATATCTCAGTTTCAATGAATATCTATATAATCTTATAAAATAATTAGAGATTTTCTTAGAATTTGAATAAATCGGATTACGTTAAGATCATATTAATTTTTTTTAATTTTTCTATATTCGAATAATGACATAAAGTTTAATTATTATTAAAAATACAAAAACATAATTTTCTCTTTACCCAACATAACATTTGGCTTAAACTTAGAATACTATGATTACTAATTAAATTATTTTTCTCGTTTATTAGTACCTCTAATTCGGACTTTCACTTCGAAGGGTTGTCACTCCCCGATGCGCTCCCTTAGTGTCTGTACATCATAGAGTTCACCCACCTTGTCATGTGCCTGAGTTGCTAGTATCCCCCTTATGCCAGTGCTCATGAGATTGTCGCTTCCCTTCCAAAAGAGTTAGGCTCAGAATAGGGCGGAATAGGGACAGCTAGGTCATTTCAGCCCCAAACGCCTGCAATCTATAATCTAGCCTAAATGCTTACTATTTAAATTGGATAAATCTCTCGCACAAATAAATATATTCAAACGTATAATCATACATTGCACTCATTCTGGTTAGTCGGTGGAGTACTGGATATTCCTCCATCGACCTATACACAGTATTAATAATCTAACCCAAATTAGGGTCGATGAGGTACTCTTATAAATATTCCGCCATCGACCGTAAGCAGACAGACTGCTGGAGGGGCATTGGTGATGTTATATTTCACCAACCTCACCACTTACACTAATAAAAACACACTAAAAAAAAATACATCACAAAACACATAGTATATAACTTTGTACAGTAAATTACTCCACATGCTCTTAAAAAACGAAACAGGAGACCCAGAAAACGACTGCTACAACACTGTTGTGCTTGAGAACCATTCTTAAATTCGGCGGCATGCTTACACGCCTCTATTACGTGGGACAGATCGAGCAACCTGTCCAGAGCTAATGATTCGATCAGAAATTCATCAAGAAGTGAACTCTTTATGGGTTCATTTAGTGGTGGAAGGATATTAACGGCATCGTCCCCTTGGTATCGGGCCAACTTTCCTGAATTACTGGCCCCACTTTGTTAGAAACCTTTTTGAGGAAACCTAGGCCATTTTTCTTTGTTTTCATTGGAAAGAAAAAGGGAAGAATGAGGCGGGAAAACGGATATAGACCGAGAGAGTAGTGCATATTTTAAATTTTAGATATGATAAAACAACTGTTCAAAAGGATACCAATGGGTTGATTACACTTATATATTACAAATGTATGCAGAAGAATGAACTTTAATTAAAACGTTTAGTTCAAAATTTATAGACTTTAAAATTTTACGAGCTGAAACGCTATTCAAGACAAACAGCGGAATTTCATGTATTATTTTATTGTCTGAAGTTTAAACAAAACCAACGTACATTCATTGAATTTAAAATTTCTATTGCAATCAATGCTAATATATTTGTTGTATTTATGAGCTTGTGTGCCTGGACGGTGCCTTTGTCTCCGATAGTCATGGCTGTTTATATAAAGCAACACTAACCAACTGACTCAATGTTCTAACCTTAATCTCCCAACAATCATTAAATTTGCACAAGAAAATGCTTAAAACATGTAAATTCAAGAGTGATTATTGATTATAATGCGGTAATAAAACAAGAAACTGTTAAATAGGTTTTGTCCTCAAGTTGAAAAACTCAATTCTCTGGGAGCATATTTAATTATATATTTTTTTTAACAAATTCAACACCTAGGGGTAACAGGGTTCGACGTTTGTACGTTATTACCCTGTTGTATTAAATGTATTGCATTGACAATAAATAACTAAAACCCTTTCAAATCCTTTGAGTTAAACTTCTTTTTGAAATTATTTTCCTTGTAGTTTTTATAATACAATCGACATCGTCCAGTAGACGGTTTTTACTCTATGTTTCGTAGCAGATATTTTTCTTTTGTTGTAAATTTAAAAAAATATCGATCAACTTATCTATCTCTCCATGCATATTTTTAGGGATAGATATGCATATTTTCCGGATATTAAAAATGTATACTATTTCTCAATCAATTATAAAGAGTTTATAAGACAGTTATTATAAACACACAATTATGATTTCATATCAAATAAGACCAAAATTTCATGATGACATTATATATACAACAATCTTGGAAATATCTGTCCTTGTATTTCATCAGCATAATTTCTGGAAAATATATAGTAAGATGTAAGATATACTGTTCGGGGTGTGTAATGACCATTCTTGCACTATTTGCGCGCTATTGTATCCCTCGGGCTGTACTTATAACATACCGGTGAGTCCTAGTTCGTCAAAAAGTGTGATTAGTAGGGCCGGTTTTAGAGGTTGAATTTTTTCAAATGTTACGTTGTACATACCAAAATATTTTACAGCCGCCTGCGGGCAAATTTGTAAATTTTGTTATTAGGTATGTTAGTGTAATGACCATTTAGTCTGCAGTGCCCTGTTAAGATTCCAAGTTTTTTCTATTTAATTTAATGCATGCTGTTGTTTCTTTCCTTCCAAAACCTTCTCTTGCTTTTGAAATTTCTTTGATTGTTTTATGCCATGAGTGAATTCCACTGTTTCGTCATTCCCATTTTCTTTTTTTGCTTCTAAAACACTAATATAATCACACTAATCTAATAATATAATTACTATGTCTCAGAAGGGATCAGTACCTATAAGCGATTAGCAGCCGCATTCTTTGTAAGGCATCGTCTTTGTCGTGTCTTAAATGTGTAGTAAATGGTAACCCAATGTTCCTGTTCTATTTAAAGTGAATATCGTTTATTTCATAGTTTTCGGGCAAATGTTTTATCGTGAGGCTTGGACGTTATGCCATCTTTAAATTTCAGATTTTTATAGATATTTAGACAGTTTCTAATAATTAAATAATTATAATTAATACAAAATTCAATTAGTAACCAATAATAATCATATCAACTTTATTTTCTTGAACTAGATGAGTGCATTAATATTGCGTTATTGCTACATATAATATCAACATGTGTTTTTTGTCGATCTGTTTAAGATAAAAAATGAACAACACGGAAATCAGTGTTTTTTAACGGGTTGAAACTTGAGCGTAATGCTGCCGAGGCGTGCCAAAACATTAATTTGGCTGGCGATATAATCACTGGGAACAGTTATTGCTGAGAAGTGGATATTTTTTAACGAAAAAAGAGTTAACAAAAACAACAGATTATTTTAAAACAATCAAATGACCAATATTACTGTTCGATGAAGTTCGTGGTCGTGTATTAACAAGTACAAGTATAGCTCGCGACTGAGAAATTTAGGCATTTCCTCATATATCCATTGATTTGAGTGATTTTATTTATTCAGTCATACTTTTGGACAAGTCTAAAAGTGGAAAATAAAAAAAAATCTGGCCTTTTAAATATCTTTCAACAAAAGATTAAAACTTTAAATAATACCCAATTTTTTTTCAAAATCGTAACATTCAACGTTTGTATATATAATATAAGTGGGAAGTTTATGGGCCAACAAACAGCTAAGGTCATCGCCGGCCCTCTACGTGTTTTCCATCTTTTTCTTTTCTTTCTTGCATATTTTGTTTTAAACTGCGGCCATTTGAGCATCTCGATCTGGTTACTGACTCTCTGATTTCAGATATATACTACGTTGATATTCTAGAATGCTAGTCTCTCGTTTGTACCTCAGGTTGTCAAATACAGAATAAAAACAAAACATACAATACATATATATACATCACCACAAACATAGATGTCTGGTCACATTCATTCCCCCAGAGTACTCGATATTCCTCGGGGCGGGGTTATAAGCTACCCCTTCCTTTCACGCTAATAAATTACTTTTACTCTCCAGACGTCATATACTCACCCCAGAGTACTTGATATTCCTAGGGGCGGGGTTATAAGCAACCCCTTCCTTTCACGCTAATAAATTACATTCATTCCGATAAATTAACACAAACACAACACTCGATAGAAACATAGAGGTCTGGTCACTTACACTCCCCCAGAGTACTCGATATTCCTCGGGGCGGGGTTGAACCCTCTCCACTCTCGCTAATAACTTACTTTTACTCTCCAGACGTCACACACTCACCCCAGAGTACTCGATATTCCTCGGGGTGGGGTTTAATCACCCCTTCCTTTCATGCTAATAAATTACATTCATTCCAATAAATTAACATAAAGTCAAACACAGATTGTAAATATTGTAATATCTGCTATTAGCATATTTTTATTAATAACTATTATTTATTGCAAGAAATCATTGTTTGATATTTTTATATGAACATTTATTCCATTGATTATTAAGCAACGTCTTATTTATGTTAACACTAGGTTATATGAGCACCAATATGAGAGTTGTGCTTGACAGCAGGGAGCATCGGTGTCCTCTGTTCAGATTTTTAGAGGAAACGAGGTTTTTCTATTGCATGAAAGAGCCGATGGGGGAATATTCATCATTCAACTCTCAATTAGGTTAGTTATATAATGATGTAAAGGAAAATTCGTAGATAGAGGAATATCAAGTACTCCAGCACCTGATTGATGTCATTTAAATATAAGAAAGAAGTTTTTAAAGAGTCATTTAAGATCTGTTTCGGGGACCGCGGTAGCCGAGTGGTTAGCATGAGAGACTCTCACGCCGCGGTCGTGGGTTCGATTCCTACCGTCGCCTCTCGCCCTTTTTTCCCGATAACCCCCAATTTGAACACACAAGAATTCGTACTATGGCTAATATGCAAGATCATAAGGCCAATAAAAAAAATAAATAAAAAAAACCATCTTTCGGAAAAAAAAAAAAAAAGATCTGTTTCTATTATCGTAAAAAAACAAGTTACAAAAATATGTTGTTCCATTTTGCAGAAAAAATTATTTTATGAAAAAGGACAGAGGGAACTACCCCATCTGAGACAACACATCAGAAAGTCCTTTTGTCCCAAGGATTAGAATATTACCTCGTAAACATTTGGACTATTTCAAAACGATAATATTGTGATATCTATAATTTCTGTATTTCTATTGTCTAAAGGCCAGTTAAATGAATTAAAATATCTTTACAATTTGTAATATATTTCTTTTAATAACCGGGCTTTTGTAGGGCCGGCTTTAGCAGGGAACAATGAAATGCAAAGGGTTGAAACACTTTCATAAGCGTTTCGTAAAAACCCCTTTCCCTGTATCGCAGTTATGGTATAATTTTCACGTTTTCTTCCATGCCAAATTCTGGTTTATTATACAAACAGCTTCTCGAGTGTAACGTTTTCTACGTGACAATCAGGTGGTAAAACGTGACCTGGGCTCTTAATTATAAGATGTTATGTGGCATTTACCCAATTTGCCTTGATTAAAACTGCCTGAACTTGTAGTGTAGCGACAAAGCGGAAGGAGAGAATAATATTTCTTTTTTACGCCGTTGCTCCTGTTGGTTTCTTTTATCCTACACATTTACATTTTTTATTAAATAATGCGCTAGGATCTAATTTCAGCAAGAACTAACGGAGATACTCTATAGAACGGTACAATCAAAAACAAATGTTGTATGGTACAATAAGTATTAATTTAATGTACCGAAAAACATATCATCTCTTAGATAAGTTCCTGTGTACTAAAAAAAGTGTTTGATCATGTACTAACAGAATATCTGTCTCGAATGTAGGCGATTTTCATCACTCAGGAGGTTACTATTCACATCTTTGGTCTCGCAGAAAATCTATCAAAAGGTCATTTTGCCGGTATGATAGTAGTATGGTAAAAAATGATACTAGGAAGCGGAGTTTGCGCTCCCCAGGCAGTGCAGCACATACACACACAGAATATATGAATATATATATATATATATATATATNCGCAATGAAAGGAGAATGAAAATCTAGCTGGGCTCGTAAAAATAGAAATAACCTTGCCCCTGTGGCAGGTTAGGAAATCCTTATGAAAGGAATTGGTTGAGATAAAAAAACTCAGCGTCACGAGCGGGATTCGAACCACCACCTTCGGCTAAATATGCCGCTACTCTACCACTTGAGCAATCGTGACTTCCATCCGCTCCGACACTAACTTCCCATCTCAGCCTCACATCTCGAAAAATGGCAAAAAGGAGGGAAAATTCGAAAGGCGAGGTTGAGATGGGAAGTTAGTGTCGGAGCGGATGGAAGTCACGTGGGTTCGAATCCCGCTCATGACGCCGACTTTTTTTATCTCAACCAATACCTTTCATAAATATTAATTAATTGAAAAATGATAGTTGATCAATCGGACCACGAACTGTAATGGAGTTAGAAAATACGACGGTACTTGGTTCAAGGAGAAGGCGTCGAAAACGAAAAAAACCATACTAACAAGACTAAGCATAGGTCATACAAGAATAACTCACGAGCACCTTCTGGCGGAAAAGCGATCACGTACGTGCCCGTTATGCAACAATGAAATTATGTGTCGAGCATATATTAAATTGTAGAAGTCTTGACATATGTAGGCAATATTTTGGCATGTCGTCAGGCCTGTACCTTGTCTTGGAGCACGGCAGCGTTTTCGATACTTAAGGGCTATAAGGATTTTTAAATATATTTAGTATTTGAGGGTGTTTTTGTTGTGTTTATGTTAATCTATTAGAATTTGTGTAAAAGGAAGTGGTTTTTAATCCCGCCGAAGGCAATATTGGGTACTGTGTGAGAGTGAATGAACGTTATTGTATTTATTATTGTATGTTTTGTGTCTATTCTGTACAAATGAGGGGTATCATTTCCGGATATCGACTTAGTTTTTGTATAAAAGCATCTTGAGACGCTCAATTGGCTGCAAGTTTAAAATACGAGGAAAGGAGTGAAAAAGAACTAAAAACCCGCAAAGCGCCGACGATGGCCTCCGCTATTTATCGGCCCCTAAATTGCCCACATTATACATACAATATAAAATATATGTATATAAACTCAATTACTTCTTATTCTGATTCCTTTTTAAAAACTTTATTCTGAAATAAAAATACAAGTATAACCTACTGCAACGATATGCACTCAGTAATGGTTCGGCCCAGAATGAATCATAAAAATAAAATGCAAATAATTAGACTAAAAGTTGGTTATCCTTTGTAGTTGTTTTTTTTAGATCTGTATAATCATTTTTATGGTTATCACCAGTTTTTCGATTTTTGAGAAAATTTATTAGCATTTGGAAAGCGGATTTTTCATTAACCAAAAAATTTTGCCCAACTTGAATCTGATTGGTGGAATCATTTTAAAGTTACAACTATTTTGTTATTTTACACAAAAAAAAATAAATAAATAAAATAAAAACAAAAAAAAAAAAAAAAATCAGGGACAGTTAAGAAGGCGGACATTTTGAGGTAAAAAAATATTTTCTGACGTTCCCAAAAAAAGTACTTTTTTAACGAATATATTTTCGAATTCCTCAATAAATTCGGATTATTATTGCCACCGAAGACGCGCACACTGAACTAAAACTCTACAATCTACGGTTAAGAAGAAGTAAGAACGAAATATAAATGTAGAATTATAGACCTGAGTCCATCGTATCAGAGAGCGAAACTCAAACAGAACATTTCTATATTCGGCAGTAAAATAGAAAACATCCTCCTTTGCAATACAGTTAAAGAGTGAACAACAGGTTTTATCTATATCTTTTTCTCTTCCTGGCCTTTAATAGAAAGAACAACTGTTCGCACCTCAAAATCCAGAAAAGCTCTTAATTCTGCCGTTTATAATTATAGTGCTTTACTATCTGAAAGAATGATGATATGATCAAGTTCTTTGAAAAAAAATGCAATGACAGGATAAAAAAGCACTGTTTAAAAATTTTCCTTTGGAATTTTGCCTTGGTTTTGTAAAAACATTAAATGTGCAATATACATAGAAATGAAAGTCTTGTGTGTATAACCATAAAAATTTCATCCTAAAAAAAAAGCCGCTCTCTGCTCGATGTTTGTATGAAATATTATTGTTTTAATATATATATATATATACTATTTAAAGATATCTCGTTTTGTGTAAATGGAAGTGAATGTATTAAGGTTAATGTGGAATAACAGACGAACGATGATCGGTATTTAGTAGTCCATCAATCCGCAATTAGAAAAATAATATAACCTGTGTAATTAAAATGAATGTATATATTAGCAAGAAATTGTGTAAAGAATAATTGAAGAATATTGAGTGGTCAACAAACCTTCTTGAATAAATGGTATGTAAATAAAAAGGAATGTATTTAGGATTTAGTAAGAATGTGTTTAAAAACTGCATGCGTTGTGGACGAAATTAATCCCTGAGGACTACTTCGGCAACGGGACGGTATGATTGAGGTCTGACTCTGACTACCAAAACCCCCAAATGGTAGGAAGCTGCGATAAGTGATACGCTCAATAATGTATATATTTATCTGTATAGGTGTGCAACGTTTCGATTATATATAGAAAACTGTATTGACGCAAAAACTGACACAATTTTAAGCAGAATTCAATTTATAAGAAAATCACTGTCTACAAACAACCACAAAACAACACAGACAATAAAAACACTGAACAATGTGAATAAAAAAAATAATTCTCACCTCACTTGGTAACTCACCTAATCAGTCTTCGACTAAAGTGATAACAATCATGTATTATAAAATACTTGTATTACTTGTGAAGTACTAGCCAGCCCTTGGGACGAGACCTTCTTACAAATCAATTACACCAGATTAGGGCATAAACAGTTAAACACGTTTGAGAGACACATGAGACAATTGATAGAAGGATTGAAATATCATCCAGAGAAAAATAACTTACAATATTTTCCCTTGAGTAATGCAATATGAAAGTCTACAGACTGTTTTTGTTCCATATTTTTAATAACATATGTCCTTTCTGTTGGTTATTAAATTATATTTAAATTTGTTTTTCAAATAAACTAGTGGAAAAGAGGTCTAAAGTTTAAAATATTAAGACCTCATAGTCAGAATTTGTTTTAAGTTTTAATAACATTGATTAAACATTTACAAACTAACAAATTTGTTTGAAATTTGCTTTATGTTGTCCAAAGTTTATATGTGCACGTTTGCCGGGAGTTTTGCAGGAGAACTACTTTTTTGAAAAGAATTGTTATTAGCTTCACTAGTTTTCGTGGTCCTCTTGTCCAATTAATCTTTCAATTAATTAAGGTTTTTAGTTGAGATAAAAGAGATAATTGTTATTAGCGATGAAGCGTAGATGTATCGTTGCACACAAGTGCAGAGAGACTAGTATGGTGTGGAAAACGATGAGGTGTGCAGGCCACTGCAGCTGGCAAGGTGCTGCTAACGTTCATAGTTACTTTTTTTCAAGTGCTCATTTCGTTATGTTGCTTATATTAGTGAGCTTTTGTGTGATGATTGCTTATCGTTCTAACAGACGTGACCTTGGTTGTTCTTACAACAACTATTAGAAAAAGCCTCGTTTTAATTTGATACAACCTTGAATCAAGCTTGACTTTACTTAAAGAATTTCCAGAGACTTCCAGGTACATTGATCGACCCCCATCATCAAGTAACTGTTTCTCACTTAATATGGTGAAGCCAAAACTTGTTTGAGTTAAACATAAACTAGAGGTGCTGTCAGAGCCAATAAATTAGTTATAAACATGGTGAGTAGGATTAAATGAATATAATATAGAAATATTCTATGTAGTTTATCCCAATGTTGAAAATTATTGGACAAGAGAAATCTTTTTGATTTGCATTGTTCGGATATGTCTTAAAGATAAACTATCCGAAAGAAACAGAAAGAGTGATGGGCGGCAAATGGCCACAGTATTGGGAAAAATATTTAAGTAATTTCATATGACAATAGGAAATTTCCTTCCTACTCTTGTGAAAATAAATATACGCGGACTCGGATTTCTCCTGAGTTTGTTGACGGAACAAACAGAGATGTTTGTCTGTTTGTTCTGGTATTATTTTCTGCCATGAAAGTGCTTTGTTCTCATTTTATTTTTTTTTACAACAGCCTTGTCATAGAGAGCAAAAAATTCCTTCTCTTCAACTGTCTGGCAAGATATCGCAATATGGATTCAGAGATGAATAAAACCACTATAATTGCCGTAAAACTCAAAATGTTTGGTTCTTTCTTTACATTTACTTATTTAAAACTGCGCCAATTGCTGCGCTTAAGTAAATGTGATAACATTTTAGAAAATAAACATAAATAAGAAAAAAGAGGAACTGCATTGGCAGTCACTTCTATACATTAGTGTTATTAATATCTTTCTCTGTTACTTAGTAGATCGCGAGGCCAGTACTTTGTGAAAACAAAGGTTGGCGATGTCATCCGCATAGGTGGTGAGAATCTTTGCATTAAGGGCAGGAAAGTCTGGAAAGTCTATCCGTCGGTTAGGTATGATTTTAGAAACTGGTAGTTAATAAAAGGGAGGACTCTCTAAAGCTTCCAGAGGAGCCCCGAGTACCCTACCCGATCGAAGGCTTGCTTCATATCTATGAATACGCCGGAGCAGAAATTTTTACGCTTAACAGCGGTAAAGATGCTGTCTACAACACGGTAGCATTACTGAACAGTGGAATGAGAACGTCGGAATCCAAACTGGTGGTCAGAAATAAGGTAATTAATGAATGATGTGGAGAATGTGTTTAAGCAGGAGTTTTTCTAATGTTTTTCCCTATTATTGAAAACAGACGAATTGAATGAATTTTGAAAGGTTATGTGGTTTTAGGCTTTGGAATCATTCGGATGAGGAAAATTTCCATTGGGACGGCAAGCTCGTTGTTATAACAGAATTTTAAAGGTTGGTTCTCAAAACAACCAGAAACAGACAAAAATTATTATTCAGAATGTTAAATCTATATCATGGTTGCCATTTCATTTAGAAATTTTTGAAACAAATATTCATTTTTATTCAAATTCACGTATCAATTAGGCTTGGCGGGCGAATGTACTCTTGTCAGTTTGACATTCTGTAAAACAACATTGCTCCATCATCAAAAGTGGAAAAATCAGAGACTCGACTTGAACTGTAAGTGTGAACCCGCCGATCCCCTGCAAACGCGACTCTCCAATGAGAAGCTGGTTTTTAATGCCGCACAAATTTGAACGTGCGAAAAGCGGAATTTATAACACAACTAAATATTATATTAATAAATACTGTAAGAAAATAATTATAAATTAGTGATCAATTTGTATATTTTTATTTATTAATTAATAAAAATTAAATTTAAAATGATACAAAATAACAGATTAGTAAAAAGTTATGATAAAGTTAATAAAAATTAAATTAATCGATTTGATTAAATTGTACGACTAATATTATTTAGGTACGTGTTTAAAATAGGAAGTAATTCAACATTTATTTATTATTAATGCATTTATCTCAATGTTCGATTTTCATTTTTTAATTTCAAATTTCTCAAACCAATCTAATTCCCTCCCATTATTGAAACTGAATAACAGTGTTCTTTTTAAATTTAAGTTGAACTTGTGTTTTTCTTAATTTCGATGGTTCTTAAATTCAGAAAATTTCTTCGATTTAGGCAAGGGTTCTTTTACCCTAGTTTTAATTTCTCTCCCACTTTGTCTTATATAAATTTTAATTAATTTCACATTAATAAACATAAATTTTTCATTGAAAATAAATAAAGAGGGTTATTTAAACTTTTTAGACATACAACTGTACATATTAACCAACCAAGACGTATATAGAAAACCCGCAACTACAGACACCATGGTACCAGCGAATATTTTAACGAAATAACATTAAATAATCTTAACAGATCTATCTATTTAAAAAGATTGAACAACATCATCACTACACCATTTATTATTTCTAATAAGTTTGTTTTATTTCTTATTTATTCATAGATTTGAGGCCAACCTTTAGCTTTCTCGTAGATATCTCCAAACTTCTCTCTCTTTAGTGAACCATTTTTGTCCTTTTCTGGTGTATCATGGCTAAAAATTTCCGCTTTCTTATTCGCTGCAAGTTGACCGAATTATTCAAAGGTTGTTTGAGACCTCTGAAACAAAATTTACCAGGTTCGATTCCAAGTAAATCGATGCCCTGACAATGAGGAGTATTACGATGCATGCAAACGCGGCAAATAGAGTAAATCTCGAAAATAGTTTAGTGAGGTGCTACCGTGAAAATCAATAGTTATATTCTTTCTCACCTTTCGAACCGAGCCAACCATTTTATTGAAATATCGCAGTGACGTATTTACAGCACGAATTAGGAATTTTACAGGTTCGTGCCTAAAAAAGGAAAAGAAAAAAAACAGGATTCTAAACGTGTACATTTCACGTAGTGTCATCAAACATTATTAATTATGAATTTTTATAATCGTTGAGGAGGTGTTTTACAATAGCGATAGATTAGGAATTTAAAATTGTAACAGTTTTTTGAGAAAAAATATCTCCAACTCCTTTGTATATTTAGAATATTTGTCAAATATAAGAACCTATTTTAAAAATACGTTATTGTTGATTTTTAAGCCATCCATCACCCACTTTAACACGCATATAAAATTTTATTTAAATTGATTAAATATTTAGTGAGAAAAATGCGCTAACATGGACATAAATTTTTATGTTTTATAGTTAAGTTAATGGTTAGTCATTATGTTCTACTAGTATATACATTTTTATTGTTTCCGTCTGCTAAAAATGCCGTTCCAAAGTGCAGTTGATTTTTACATTTCACTGGAGATATATGAGGTTTAGGGCTATGAAAGAAGAAAGGAAGATTTCATATCAAATATCACGTAATACACTGAACTTTCCGTGTCATCCAGTCTTAGAACTAGTGAGGTTATACTTTTTATGTAATCTGGTAATTTTTTATTTAAATAAATGTGTTTTACTTTAGTGATGAAAATAAAGAACCGAAATGTCAAAGCGTGCTTGTATTCTACCTTTATTTATTTGTTATACTCCAGGCAGGATTCTTTCACCCATTTTGTCCATCAGTAAATAGAAGCACATAAAGTTAAATTAGAAAGGAATATTTGAAGTATAATTTACATATAATATAAATGGGATAAAGTATCACATTAGCTAATCTATCCAGAATTAGTGAACCAATTGTAATTTAAAGTCATAAACTCTGTGGAAAATCGAATGTGTAATGAGTCATTGGGAAGATGAGGCAGGCTACTATTCACTTTCTGAGAGCCCATAAATTCTAGAAAAAAATAAAATGAATATTTTTGTGTGGTGATTAGTGACCGTTAATCGATAATTATTCAAAAATCGTGAGATGCGGTTTGGTGTGATGTACGTTTCAGAAAAACATTTTCTTTATCGTGCCAACGTTTCGATCTTTATTGAGATCATCTTCAGGGCCTGGGGTTTACAAACATTGTTTACATTTAACAAATACATTTAGGATGTGGAAAAGTGAATTTATACAATGCAAAATATATTTTTATATTCAATCAAAGTATTTCTACTCACTCAAAGAGTTTGTCTTCTGTGTAATTGTGCCATTCTTGCGTGTCGTGTTGAGAGTGCAAGTGAGATTTTGCTGTTTTATGTTTATAACACCAGACCGCATCTCACGATTTCTGAATAATAAAATGAATACTTCTACTTTTATGACTATAAACATTATAATGAAAAGAGGAGACTACCTTTAAATCATTAATTACGCGATTTAAAGATTCTAACTTTGAGAAGGCTGATCACAAAATAACTAGATCTTAACACTGAATAGAAATACACAACCAAGAGAAAAAAAAGGACTTGATCATCAAGTGTAGCACTGTCTTCGTTATGCTATTTCTTGTCTAGGCATATCACAATAATTACAATGAAACCGAATACTACTGGCAAACATTAAATTTCTTCTAACCAGGATTTATAAACTACGCCAATTATGCAAGTTCGAAGTCATTCTCTTAATAAAGACTTCTGATGATATTTTTTCACAGTGGAAATAGAAATAACCCCATATTACATCTTTGTTAATTCCTCAATAATATATGCACCGTTAGAATAGAGAAAGTTAGCAATACAGAGCTTGCGGTTGTATCTGAAGTAAAATATCCATCTAGTCGGTACTACCACTCTAATACAGTCAATAACTCTTGAAGAATAGCACAGTGCACAATTTAATCTTTTATACCGCGGTAGCTGAGTGGTTAGCATGAGAGACTCTCACGCCGCCGTCGTGGGTTCGACTCCCACCGTCGCCTCTGGCCCTTTTTTCCCGATAACCCCCAATTTGAACAACATATATAAGAGATTCGTCATGGCTAATATGCAAAGATCATAAGGCCAATAAAAAAATAAATAAATAAAAAAAAAATCTTTTATACACAATCCATTATATTTATTGGTCTGATTAGCACTAAATTGACCAAATTACTTTTTTCATTTAATTAATCTTTTTATGTAAGGTTTTGGTTGAAATGAAAAAGTTAGTGGCACGAGCGGGATTCGAACCTACTACCTTCGGCAATACTTTTATATAGATTTAAATCATCAGAAAGCAAGGTTATACGACTATTTTTGAAAAGCTTTGTAGCATCATTAAAACAGATCAAATTGGTCCCGTATACGAACCCTGTTGTATACGAATCCGAATCAATACGGACATTATAAAACCCTTTAAATGCAAATTACCTGTTAAACAAGATTAACTCAAACCCACCCAACAAGGGATACCCAATGCCACGGGCTTGTAACTTACCGACAAGAATATGTCTACCTTCTCTAACGGTTTTCAAAGACCCTTTTCACTTCATGAATATTTTAACATAGATTTAAAAACATTTAAAACCTAATTTATTTTTAAATGTATGGGAAAACGGGTTGTATGGAGAACGGATCATTTAACTGCTACGTATAGCATTACATATAGCCATATTC
This sequence comes from Cimex lectularius, assembly GCF_000648675.2. Taxonomy (NCBI): domain Eukaryota; kingdom Metazoa; phylum Arthropoda; class Insecta; order Hemiptera; family Cimicidae; genus Cimex; species Cimex lectularius. The sequence goes on from NW_019392816.1 coordinate 329,572, forward strand.
CCCCATATTTCAAAGTTCATTTGTCAATAGTAACAAAATTGTTCTAGTTTCAGTTGCTGCAATCAATTTATTTTTTCAATTGTAAATATATTTATAAAATTTGTAAAATAAGTGGTTTGACTAGCATTACCTGTGACTAGCACTACGTCGGTTGGTGATCAACCGATACAAATTATTTAAACAAGACAGCATAGCACTTCGAAATAGGCTGGGGCGTACCGTTTAGCTTTGAAATAAGACAAGGTGGTGATATGCCTCCGTTTGTGTGATAGTTAATTTTTTTTCTTACATTTATTTGATATTTGCAACTACAAATATTGTATTAAGGAAATATGTTCATATATGCTGAATATATCATCTGAGTCTCTTGGAGGAGAAGTATGAGATGATGCCGAGGCCATTTTCGCACTAATCGTCTTGGAGATTTTCTGTAGGGGTGGAAGTGATAATTATCGTACTAGTAAATTATTGTTGATGCTCAGTGATTGATGAACTTTTTAATAGCGGCTTTTGATGAGGTCATGTGTAGGCCGTTATGAATTGTACGATTTGAAACGTAATGAGCATTTCTAATTTAACGGAGAATTTTAGATTGGAGACGTGGAGAATTGGAATGCCTGGATGAGCTCCACATTCACAACCGTAAGCTCAGAGAGGTTAACATTGTTTCGTAAATTTAAATTGTGTTTTTAATGTCTAATTTTGATGTGAGTCAAAAAGTCTTTTTAATAGTTTGTAACGTCGGTTATTACCGAACGATCGGGCAAAAGTAAAATGAAATTAAATATACATTTTTTATAACGGTCATTAAGATTTTTACTTAATGGCTTTCTAATTAGGCGAGATCATAAAATCTACATCCTTTGTACACCCCTCGTTGTCATTCACAGAGGGGGAGAAAATAAAAGTTTCCCCTACCTCATCCCCTCGTCATTTAACGGGAATCCGTCCGAAACGACAAAAAATTGATTGCTATAAAAATATATATATCTATATTTACCCGGATCTTCGCAGAAGGGGAGGAATGTTACCCTGTGAAAACGGGTTGAAATAGTGGGCCCGTACCCGCCTCTTTCAAATCGATGAACGGTCAGTTGAATTTCGGTGAAACCCAAGTTGAAGTTTCAAAATTGACATTAGTCTCTAAATGCTAATAATAAAGTAAATCTTTAAATCCCATGAGTCAACTTTTGGTGATAATACCCGGATCCTTGCCATTTTATTGGTTATAAATGAAAATTTATATTAAACTTCCTCCAACTTCCAGTTGTGAAATATAAACCAAATGAATATGATTATGTGGAACGTAATATATTTTAAATCGTTATTTATATAAATTTATAATATGGGTGGTTTAGGGGCCGATGAACATCTGCAGCCATTTGACCGTCTCGACGCGTAACTGACTTTGCTTTTATATGAAAACTAGATCGATATTCTAAAATGCTAATTCTACCTCATGCTTAAACTACAGAATAGATATAAAACATACAATAAAGGGTGGTCGGCTCGTCGTGTTAATTTTTTTTTTCTTGACAATACATCTAAAGTGGGACAGAATGTTGTACAATTCTTGTTCTTAACGCAATCCGTTCACAGGCTTCAATGCGTTTTTAGTGTTTATTTAAGAAAAACACGTTTATTTACATAAAACCTGAATTTTCACCACTCTAAACTGTCCTTTCCCAACTTTTGACCTCATTTTTAAATTAACTCTGAATTTTCTTATAGATAGTCTATTTTATAAAAAACAATTGGCAGTTTACTTACAAAATTGCAAACTGTAATAATATCATGAAATGCGAAATAGTAATTGTGGATCAACTGCTTTAAGCCGTAGCTCACATACTTTCCATTTTTTAAATGTGAAACCTCCTACAACCTTTAACATTGTATGCGCTTTCCAACGATCTATTCAAACTTGGATTAATTTGATTTTTCGACGAGCAATTTCAGTTAGAATTTTGGAAAACGTGAACCGGGACATATTCTGGGAATTAAATGCATGGCCCAAGGTTTGATCCAGCATGTAAATTAATAATGCAAATGCATTCTAACATAATCTATTAATAAGAATCAAACTGTTTTTTAGAATAAAAATCAATAGATTTAAAAAAAAGAAATTTCTTAAGTTTATTTTATTCGGTTTTCCAAATGTCGTCTATTGTTTCTAATACAACGTTTTCTTCCTCATTGTCCTTACGGAAACAATTTAACTATCTAATTTTTTAAAATTACTTGAAATAAGTGTTACGAGCGGGCTCGTACCCACGTCCTCCGGCTTTATACCCCGGCTGTTTAGCTAGTATCAACTAAAAAAACATATGAGTTAACTTGAAACAATATTTCTAATATATTAAAAATTATACTTTTAAATTATACTCTAATTTGTTATTATTGCAAAACTATGATACGATAACGTAAATTGAAAAACTTTGACTTAGTATATATTGCGTAATATACATACTTTTAAATGAATTCCTGAGCGTTTGTCAATAATTCGATCTTATCGATCATATCCCTATTGTGTTTAGAAACAATGTAGTCGTTTTTTGTTTATACATTCTGACAAAGGAATGTAAATTAAGCTTTATTTTTATTGGGATTCGACTGATATTGCCCTTTCAAATTTTCACTTATTCGTGGTAAATACTAAAAAAGTCCATTAAGCAGAAGAGTTTACCTGGTGTATAGAGGGCTGAGAAACTCTTTTACAGGAAGAGTAAAAGAGAGGACGCAATTTTACAATTACAAGGAAATGAGTCCACGGAAGTCGGGTCAAGAAGGGATAGAATCACACTTACCAGGTTACGCATAGGTCATACTAGACTGGGGGAACATGGGCACTTGCTGACTGGAAAGAGATCGTGTCAGTCAATTATGTTCCTAAAGATAAAACGTTGAGCATATTTTACAATGTAGAAAACTACAAGTCTGCAGCATGACCTACGGCGTTCCTCTGACCAGTGTTGGGCAAAAATTAGTCATGTCTAATGATTAATGATTGATCACTCAGACCGTTTGTCATGATTGGTAGTAAGTGACTAATTTAGTCATTAGTCGTCATATGTGATTCATGGCTACATTAGTCATGACTAGTAATTAAATACGAGGCATGACTAATTTAGTCACAATATAGTTAGTCATGACTAAATTTCGATAAATCATGTTCAAATGGGTGCTCAAAAAATGAAAAATACACTTCATCACTTTTAAAAAAATTTCTAACAGAAAATTATTTCATCAAAACGAAACTCCTTCAACACCTTATTTAACAAAAATCAATCTTCCAATTATAAGTAAAACTCCGTCATTATGAAAAGCCAAAAAATAATGATAATAATAATAATAAAATAAAAAAATCCTAGAACGAGCTACGCTTTGAAAAGTAAATATGTTTACATAACCGATCAATGGAAAAAATATTTCTTTGAATTAAAATTTATTCTACTAAAAAGAGAGATTTCTACAGTATTTGGAAAATACACCATATAGGGGTCTTGATTGTAATAAAATAGACATGTAGAATAATTATGTAACTTTGGTTTTCGTTTATGATAACAATTTTTGAAGGTTAGCCTTGAGCGGACGGATTTTGGTAAGTTTGTCATTGTAGCGAGAGTTGGGCAAAATCAAACTAATTCAATCATGCTTAAGAATTTTGATTGAAGTTTAATCATGATTGAATTAATCATGAGTAAATCAATCATTATATGATTTAGTCATACCTCATGATTGAATTAATTATGAGTAAATCATATAATGATTAATTTACTCATGAATAATTCAATCATGATTAAACTTCAATCAAAATTCTTAATCATGATTGAATTAGTTAGATTTTGCCCAACTCTGCCTCTGACCAATGTATGGCATTTAGGCTCGGATAGCTGTTTAAGTACCATAGGTCTATAAGAGTTTGTAAATGTATACAGTACGTGTTGATGTGCTGTGTTTTATGTGTTGGTGTGAATGTAATATATTAGCTTCAATGAGGTGGTTATCCCCTACCCGAGGAATATTGAATACCCTAGGGTAAAAGTGTGTTTTCTGGAGAATGAAAGCATTTTATTAGCGTGAATGTAGGGCTTAAATATTGCCTATCAAGTAATCTGGGGGAGTGAATGTGAACACATTAGGCTTGTTATGGGAGGTGAAAGGATATCGGGTTCATCGGAATGTCCAATAACACAATGCCGGACGTGAGTTTCCGGCAATCTCGCTAGGGAGCCTTAGCGGGTTTCGGGGGCCTTGAACGCCGGCTCTTAACCGGGACATTGCGGGGATTCCTCAATGCACTGTTTCACCCATCGTGTCAGGCCTCCCGTCATAGCGGTGTTTCCGGGTGAAGTGGGAAGCGTGAAAATTTTTGTGCGCTATGTATTATGTGTTTCGGTTTTCTTGTTCTTTTAATAATAATTTGGCAACCTGACCTGCAACCTGGCAACATTCGAGAGGTTAGCAAGTAAAGAAAACAGGAGACACCATATGAGTTCAGTGATAACGATCAGAGATAACGATAATGGAAGAAGAAAACGAAGAATTTACCGTTTAAAGCACTAGAGGGACAGCGATGGCGACTTGATGATTATCGATCAATAAATAATATAAATTATTACTACATGAGAAATGGTAACAGGTAGTGGAACCAAATAGTTCATACATTGTTGATTAAATTCGTTTATATATACCCGAAATTTTCATTGAATACACACACACACACACACACACACACACACACACACACACAGATATATTTAAAGCAGCCCCAAGCACCGGTTTTATCTACAGTATATATATATGTTTATATTACTAATTGTGTTTAAAAAGAAAATTGAAAAATAATTTTTCAGAAATGTGCAGTTTTAACAATATAGTTTATTTTGTGCTCATGAGCTTATTTGATTTATATAAAACCAGTTGTTAACGTACAATACAAATATAATGCAAAATAATAGTACAAATATCGGTAATACAAACATCTGAGGGCGCGTATCTAATATTAGATGGAATGGGTTAAGAAATTGACTTCACTCTGAACCGAGCACTTCAAAGTAGGTACACGATTTTCTTCCTTCTACCTTTCGACAATGTAAACGACACATTAAATTAGAAATTCTTAGCAAAATATTTCCGATTGCAGTTAATCGCAATGCAAACATATCAGAGAAGGGAGGCAAAGTTCAACCGTAATCAAGCATAAGTTTTCTGGGCGAGCTTTTAAACTGGATTGAATAATAAATCAATTCGGCAGTGGATTGATGTTTCCCAGCAATGCTAAAAAAATATATTGGAGAAGCTTAGACGGGTTTTCAATATATTATGCTCTGATTTATGAGCTAGGAAGAGGGGCGTAAAAATGTATTTCAGAAAAGTTTGAAATGAGCGTGTTTGGTTGGGAAAAGGGTGACATTAATTGAATGATCCCGAAGGTTCTTTTTTAAACACGTTGATTTTTTTCGCCTGGAAGAGTAGCTCGAAAGCCGGGATGTTTATGCTTCCTCTGCGCTTCCTTTAATTTCGTTAATTGGTGGCTACCATAAAGTACCGAACCACAGGGAAGCATGAAATATTTATGAGAATCCTGTTCTCCACAGTATACTGCCTTCTGTCAGATATTTACGCTTGTTTATCCCATTTGCTATCCTTTAATATTCTTTTGCTATTCTTTGAAATTACTTTTATCATAATCCTTTATCGGCATCAAAATCCTAAATACAAAATCAATACAGAGGAAAAGTGTCTTTTTATCAAGTGAAAAAAAATATCAAGGATTTCCACAAATTATTTATATATAATAAGTTCATACTCTTATAAACCAATTGATATAATAAGATTTACTACGTCACTAATAGGTAAATTACCATTTTATCATATTATATCAGCATTATTACTATTATTATTATACTATTACTATTATTATTATTATTATATCAGCATTATCATATTATGTTTCCTTGGAAAACTATCGCATTTACTTTGTCGATTTTCCAATATTGCTTACTGATTACTGATTTATTTCTCCTAATCTCCATAATGCATACATAATGCGTGTACAGAGTTGAGCAATATCACTTCTCACAGTCCACCGGCAGCTTTTGTAATTTACACTAAATTACCGGCAGTCCTTGAGAATCATGCACCTCGGTTATTATCAGTCCAGCCGCCGAGGTTGGCCTCCAAGAGATATCAACAGAGATCATTTCAGCCCCAAAATGATCCATTCGAACTCTCACTTACTCTTAAATATACTTTTACTTATTCACATACTATTCACTCAATTATAGTAACGGAGTACACCCTTTACACCTATTTTATAACTAACCAAATTGAGGGATTATGGGGTACTCAATATTCCATCATCGCCACTCTAACACTCCACCTTCACGGCAATAAATAAATTTACTCGCTATACACGCTAGGGACATAAAAATATCATTACTGTATACAATAAAATAACCCTGTTTCCTCAATAATTCGGAAGAGAACACCAATATACTCGCGCCTATAAAGAATTAAGGAACTTATCAATTCAAATTTTTTATTGAACCCTGAGTGGATTTACCGATTGTACTGATTATAAAACAAAGTTACGTATACGATAAAAACGTATGTAATACAATTAAATCTCATTTTTATGATTAAAAAATATTTTAAAACGTTACTTCTCGTCGAAAAGTTTCAGTCACCATAATCTTTTGCAGGGTGCAAGTTTCGGTAAGTGTTTTAGTTCTTCATCATTGTCCAACCACTGACCTGTACGCCTGTTATCGTACAGAATCCATTTCTCATCGCACGTGATGATTCGATTGAAAAATGGATCATTTTTGTGGCGCAACAGAAGAGACGTGCAATTTCAAAGCGTCGATTTCTTAGGGCTTCGATTAGTTCGTGCGGTACCTACTTGTTGAGCATCGTTATCAATTTGCTCCAGATGGCGAACAACGGTTGAATAGTCAACATTAAGCTCTTCCGCAATTTCCTAGTGGTCTTACGTGAATTTTCTTCAATCAACCTTTTGAGTTGGTTCATCCAGAACGGAAAGCCTACCGCGAACTTAATCGAAAATCGAAATCTCAAAGACGAAATCTCTGAAACCATCGCTGCAACCCGTGTATTGGCTAATCCTTCCCTCCCCCCAAACTATATTGATGTTGCGCGCGGTTTGGGCCGCATTTCGTCCAAGTATAATTTCGTATAAATAAATTTAAGGAAAGCCTAGTTTGGACATATTTAATACCCTAGGTCGGCAGGTCCTCACTCTTATAAAATGCAATATAAACTAAAATGTTTTGTGTAAAGATAAAATAAGTTGAATGTATTTACTATAATTCATAAATTAGATTTGAGTATTTAGTTTCCTTTACATGACAACTCCTGCGAATATAAAACGAATTTTCAAAACCTGCGTTAATTTTGCACCAACGCAACAATTAGGAGAAGATCCATTAGGCTCAAACAATCTGCCAGTACTAGTAAAAATATATTTTAACAGAATCGTAAAATCAGAAAATAACATTATTAGGTACTGGAACGTAAATATGCCGGATTGGACAAAATTTTAATGTAACGTGAATACATATAAGGAGTCTGATTGCACAAACCAAGAATTTATTAACCACAATAATCACAATAAAAGGCAATAACGAAAATTAAAACAAGAGATAAAAATAAAAAGTATCATTCATTTGACGGAATAAAATCTCAGATTGAAAAATAACAAAGCGAAAAAATTATAAAAATTTCTATATTCAACCAACCTTTTGACAACTTCATGATTTACAAGAAAGCAGAAGGGAAAAAGTCGATAAAGTTGGCAAAACGGAAATATGGGAAAAATATTTGCAGAAAATCTGAGTTTCCAAACCCCAATAACAAATGACTGGTCGCATATCTCTGCATAAAAAAATTGCACTACCGCAAATGGAAAAAGGGCCGTGGATCGAATAGCTTCTCTCAAACACCAAATTTTGGACTTTAAACATTACACGCTTAAGAAAATATTGTATCAAATGGCACCTGTTGGCTAACAACTCCTTTCAATATATCTGAACGTAAGATGGCACATAAAAATAGCAACAGTTCTATTCCATGTCTAGATAAAATCCCTTATATTACGCTACTAAAATTACGTCCCAATAAATAATTTCAGTTGTTAAATATATTCAACAAAATTTGGGCAGACGGATCTTTTTCCATCCAATGGAATGAATACTTGTCCGTACCTATTTTAAAGCCTAAAAAGCCCAGAAACATCGCCTCATCAATTAGAGGAATAACTTTAAATTTGTATGGCTTAAAAACATTTCAGGGAATGATTAAAAACCGAATTGAATGGTGGCGTTCAGCACAAACTTCCAAAGTACCAATACGGTTTCGGCAAAAATATATGAACTATTCAGAATATTAAAAACTTAGTATTCGATATTCAATTTAATCTAACAGGAGTTAAACTTGTTTAGCAGCTTTTGTATATTAAGTTGGGGCATATGACAGTAGATCATTCTATTCTGTGGAAAGATGAATGCAATCGGCCTCCATTCCAGAATTATAGTTTAATTAATACCAAGCAGAAAATTGCTTCTGAAAGTGGGGAAAAACTCAGTCCGCGCTAGGCACGAGTGGGTCTACCTCGAGGAGACAAAAAAAAAGACCTATCATTTTTGCGATTTTTATTCATGACTTCCATAGTTGCCTTCCACCATGAATGCCGTGGATCGAATCAATATTGCTATACGCCGATGATATACGTTTATATACAAACCACAGACAAGTTAACATAGCACAACAGAAACTCCTCTCAACCAAGATATGCCTGAGAGAAAACGGGATGACCCTGTCTTTAGAAAAATCCATTATCTGCCACGTTTCGAGAAAAAGAAGAATTCCACTTGGCGAAAAAATAAAGTTGGGCAAATACGAATACAATATTCGAAACGAAGTCAATTTTGGAATATTCTTAAATGAAAAATAAGATTAGAAAACACATACCTTACTGTAAGGACAGAAAAATATTTAAACGACCTAAAAATGCTATCCTATACATAAAACTGTATTTGATTACGGAGGAATAAAAGAAAATGAAAAAGTGGACACTCTGGTGAAAAAACAATAATTATGTTTATGTTTAACGCACTGGTTAAGTCTCCATATGCTGAATTTATAAGCGGTCTGAGGGCAAGAGGTTCTGAAACATGGATCAGGGATGTAAAGAATAAAAACTGTAGGATTTTACAAGAAACTGCAAACTCATCTGCAGACAGTTGGATAGTTTGAAATGGAACAAACAAGCAAAGCTTTGACCGAAATTATAAATCGACTTCGAACAGATCATGCTATCTGCAACCACCATTTAAATAAAATAAACGCGGTAGACTCTCCAGCTTGCTAATTTTGTACCGAAGCGGGAACTATGAAATACGCGATAATGGAATTTCCAAAATATACAGAAGAAAGAAAGGTTTTTTTCAAAGAGATAGAAAATATGATAGATATCCCTTATAATTATATAAAAATTGTACCATCAAAAACATAAGTGTGTACAAGGAGCTTCAAATTTTTTTAAAGTAAATAAAAAAGGAGGTTTAAAGTAATTTTCAAGAATAGAAAAACAAAAACTTTCGTGGCTATAATTTACAAACTAATGCCAAAAAATCCCTAATAATCTAGTTTTCCACATGTTTATATATATTTTATTATTATTTGGAATTATATTATCCACAGTTGATTAACGACAGAACAACTAAAAATCTTAGAAATACTTCGTTGTAAATGCGTTAAGTCGGTATAAGAACTACATAGAATTGTATTGGATTCTATTATTGTACGAGATAATTATTTAATCTGCATGCGGATTAAAATCCATAATCGTGAAATTCAATAATCCATAAGGTTGCGGAAAAGTTCCAAAAGTTTGGTACAGTATTGCGTTATGCAAGGTGGACAGGAGGTGAATGAATATCAATGGCAACATTGCGTGGTGGACCACCTCCAACCACTTCTCTCGATTCGGCATTCTCATCAGGTACACACCACTGGCCCTTTTGAATAAAAAATTGCTCGCCAAATCCAAGATCATCACATTTGGGATTGTAATTTCCTTAGGTATGATTAACTTTTCAATTAATTAAATTTGAAAAAATATGTACCCAGGAGTTACAATAGAAGTGATTTATTTGCATTATTACCAGCGCATAGATGGACAGATAGAGAAAAATTACGAAAGGAAGTGACAGTGGGAAAGAGAAAAATATATGTTGATGGGTATAGAGAAAGAGAGAGTTTCAGTGTGTGTTTTAACCTAAACACACTCACTCTATCACTCATTCTTAAATACGTTCCCTCTTCTTCTCACACTTTTACTCAACTAAGGTGATGGAGTATTAGATACGTATACCTTCATCGCCCTTTACCATGCTTATTGAAAACTAAACTTACAATATCTAGTCTGATTGAGAGCTTCTTGACTTGAACTTGACATTCCGTCATTGACACTCTTATCCTATTCACATATTTACGCAAATAAATACATTCTCAAGAGACCAAATTCAGGGATTACACAACAATACCATTACATGCAATAAACCAAGACCTATATATAGAGAATTACCCCCAGTTTCCCCGAGAAATCTGAATAGAAAATTCAAAGATTCGCTGACGTGCTCGGAGTTGTAATTATCATTGTCCGGTGTATAATAAGCTTTAGCAAGTCTAATATTAGCCCATTTATACTCCTAATGAAATTCAATTGCAGACTTTAACACTTGATATTGATATAAGCTAATAGTTTAAAAAAATTATATAAATTTCCATCTTACTTTTTTATAACATCATAAAATTATCCATAAATGTATAGCTTTGCTACTATTCTATGGATCCCTCAATATAGAAATTGGAAGAAACTGATAGAAATACTTTTTATATCAAATTGATGGCCAAATGACAATAACTACGATTGGAAAATAAACTAACAATTGATTGAAAAACAGAAAATAAAATTAAGCCTTTTGCCAACAAAATAAATTTGCAAAACTTATCTACAATAAAAGTAATCTTTTTGAAATGAAGAATTTCTCTAGCGCTAATATTAATCTAATTTAACAGAATAAATAAATTCACTAATTTCGTGGTCCGCTTGACCAATTAATATATTACAATTAATTAAGATTTTTAGTTGAGATAAAAAAGTCAGTGGCACGAGCGGGATTCGAACCCACGATCTTCGGCTTGATACGCTGCTGCTCTACCACTTGAGCTATCGTGACCTCGATCCACTCGGACACCAACTTCCCATGTCAACCGAACCATTTGAATTTTCCCTCCTGTTTGCCATTTTTCAAATGTCGTGTAATGGGATTGGAGGCTAAAAGTAAAGTATTTCTGCCGGTCAGGAGAACTTAACGTCCAACTACCGTTGGCTGTGTGTTAGCAAAGGTGTCAATCCACTTCACTTTTTTTCACATTATTCCTTATTAAGTATACATAGACAATGCAAGGACGTGAACCCGGAACGACGAGTGTGGCAAATACGAGTATGACGTCTTGACCACTTAACCACTGCGATACCCAATTTTTTCAATTAATTGATAAAATTAATACAATTTCAATGAAAGCCTTAAGTTTGTTTTATCAGAAATGTTTAGATTCGAATAAATACTTACAAGCATGCTATACAAGTGGTCTGAAATTTGAAGTGATTCCTTTCAACTTTTATCAAAGAAAATTGCAAGTCACTACTTTTTGTTACTTTTGCGTGCATAAAAATTACATTGGGGACCGCGGTAGCCGAGTGGTTAGCATGAGAGGCTCTCACGCCGCGGTCGTGGGTTCGATTCCCACCGTCGCCTCTGGCCCTTTTTTCCCGATAACCCCCAATTTGAACACACAAGAATTCGTACTATGGCTAATATGCAAGATCATAAGGCCAATAAAAAAAAAAAAAATTACATTGGTATAAAAGCGATATTCTAGATTTGTTGATTTTGGCCTGCATTCGAAATTGAAGGAGAGTTAGATTCAATTGACATTTCAGACACATTTCAGGAAATAAATTCCGAGTCTAAAATGTTTAACGTTAAAAATCAAAGTTCAGCGAATATTTACATAGGTGTTGAACATGAAGGACGCAAACGCGTAAACGGTCTGTTACAAGCAAGTGCTGAGTTTGAAGTGAATATTAAATTTAACGTAAGCTAGGAAATGAACTATAATGCAGCTGTCGCTGTCAGCTGTTGATCCGGCTGGACGCTCACAGCAGGTACCCGAATGATCTTAATTCAACAAATTCATATTTTTAGTAATGCTCTCAATTGTTGCTAATGCTTGGATAGTTTGAGCGACAGAGACTTTTGTATTTTTTTAAATACACAAAAGATTCAATTAGATTCACAATTAGATTAAATAGGGTTGCTTCTCGTTTTCACTATACACTTCTACAGTGACATCAAACGTCAATTTAGCTCCATGAGGTGAAATTATATTCAAACGTCATTACAAAACACATAAATTATAAATTTAGAAGGTGATTTCTATTAAAATACAGGAAAAATGGGATATTCCCATATCGCATTGTAAACAATATAAACACCTGTATGAGGTGGTACAGAAAGATTGTCCTACTAACTATTTAATATATAAAAAGATATACAGATTTAAGAAACGTATTCTGAACATTTATGTTTCTCATTTGGGGTCGCAATGTCATCAGAAGGACAATGAGGTTCTTTAAAGTACGCACGTGGCACATGACCTTATCACACGTTTACGTTCAAGGTAGGATCAACATACTTGAATGGGAACAACAATTGACCATAACCCTAATCCACGAGACTATTATGGAGTAAACGCTGGTCTATCACATAGAAAATACAACAAAATTAATCCTTTTTAAAAAGATAGTTCCTACTCACAGTAAGTTGTTTAGCAACGATCCGGATTTCGAGCCTTTTAGCTCATCATCAGGTTAAAGGACTTCTACAACCACATCTCTCGACATGAATTGCCAAAGTGAACCGCTGATACCTCCGCTAACGCGACGTTCCAATTAGCAGCTGATTTTTTTAATGGCGCTCAATTTGAACGTGCGAAACGCGGAAATTATAACACAAATAAATATTAGAATAATAAATACTTAATATTACTATAAATTACTATAAAAATAATAACAATTAAAATAATTAGATTAATTATTTGGATGTTTGATATTATTTATGTACATATTTAAAATGGGAGGTAGATCAAAATCTGTTATATTATTAATGCATTTATCACCATGTTCAATTTTACATTTTTTAATTTCAAATTTCTCAAACCAATCTAGTTCTTTCCCTTTGTTGAAACTATGTAACACTCTTGTATTTAAATTTGAATTGAAATTATGTTTTGTTTCTTTTAGATGGTCCTTAAATTCCGAAAATTTGCTCGATTTAGGCAAGTGTTCTTTTACTCTTGTTTTTATTTCTCTACCGCTTTGTCCTATATATTTAATATCACAATCATTACAATTGAGTTGGTAAACCCCGCTTTTTGCCAAGTTGTCTACTTTGTCTTTAGGTTTTGAGAGGATGTTTTTAAGTGAACCCGTACTTCTAAAAGCTATTCTAAAACCTTCTTGTTTAAAAATTTTACTAACTTTTTCCGATAATTCACCAATGTATGTCAAACAACGGAAACCTAATGATTCATTTGTGGTGGGGTGGCTGAGTCCTATTGTTGATTCGTTTAAAGTTAATTTTTTTATTCTTTTAACTAGCAACCTATCAATAAATATTTCTTGATACCCGTTGTTTTTTGCTAATTAATAGTTGAAATGTATAGAAAATGTTTTTGAATATTTCTTTCCCCCTAAGGAGAGAGGCATATGAAAAACGGTGTAGACCTGTTCCCTAATTGTTTTGATCTATTGCCGTACAGAGTTTTAGCAAAAAATATTATAGGAAAAGCAACAAAATTATTAATCAAAATTTGGACAAGTCCAGATTTAGAATTTATTTTTTGCTTCAGCGATGTGCTCGTTTTACTGTTGGAGGAAAATAAGGGTGTAAAACTGGCAAGGGAAATGTAGTCGCAGGGCCACACATACGCAAAAGGGTTTAATAACGCAAAACGACCTATCTCCTCACCCGACAGGCTCAGTTGGATGTTATTAGCAAGAGGGTTCCTTTTCTGTTAAACAAAAGCTTAAATAAATAGGAATGTGGGTAAATAATAAAAGCATAACCTTTCTCACCCATTCATTCAGATCCTTCGTCAATTAAATAAGCTGGAAGATTCTATTGATTATATTTGTCTTTGGGGAATAGCCGGAAGCGGTAATTTCATTACTTTGTTATAGCACACTTTCGTTACGATCCTACGCGTGAGAAAAAGAACATCACCTAAATAAGAAAATTAACTTCTAGCCAATTACGACTTTTAGCATTTTAGAGTGCAATCTCATTTACAAAACGTATAAAAATTGACACGAATAATTTACAAATCTTGTATTTTTATATAACGATTTATAAAAAAATTATTATAACATTTATCTTAACTCTTCAAAATGGAGTTATTTACTTAAAATCTTTAACAAACTCTTTAATTTTCTATTTAATAAACAGTGGGAAGGGAAAAAAGAAAAAAAGGTTCTGCCGTTTTACCCGTCGTTTGTATGATAAAATAATTATAACAATTATTGTATATTAGACGAATTGGATTGACATAATAGACTAAACCCGCAAGGATGGAAAGTGTTGCGTTCGTGTTGCTCTTGGCGCCCTTAAGCCACAAGTTACAATCTATTAGAAATAATAATTATTGTTTAATTTGCTTTGTAATCATTCTGTACAAATTATTTATTTTGATTAAATGAGTATTAGAATATTTTATACTTCCTGCTTTCAGCAAGAAAGTGAAAAATATATTGAGGTGTCTTCACAACCGTTAGAGCGTTGGCATATCGATTCACTAGTCTAAAGGTCCCTGGTTCGAATCTCACCAGACATGTTACAAACCACAAAAACCCATGGGGTTGTTACGACCTCTGGTATTGCGAACCATCGTTGAAAAAAAATCTTAAAATTTTGCATTTTTATAATTTGATGTACGAAGGTCATGTATCATTTTGTGAATGTCCAACAGATAAAGAACTTGTTATCCTATACTTTGAAAACTGATCAAATAAATTGTATAGTCAGGCTCATGATCACATACTAATAGCGGAAAACACATTAAACAGATTATAGCCTTATCAATACTTTTGTGAAATTTAAAATAACCAACTTAGCTTGAACTATCTGTGATTTATCATAACAAAAAGATGCACAAGAAATAAATAATAAACCTTTGAAGGGTGCAACTATATAAATACTATCAGAATACCAGGCAGCTTTAAAGGCTCTTCAAGCTAACTAGATCAACCGAAAAGTAGCCTGGAAATACCCTTACAAACAAGGAGCTACAAACAGTCCACCTTAGTGTGGGGTGCAGGTAATGGAGAATTTCAGGAGAAACGAGGCAACAAATATACTAGCAATAAAGGAAACCTCAGAACAGTACAGGCCCAAATCCATTTTGTGGCATAAATTATAGCCATATTTCGAAAAAAATAAATAGAGTAATGGGCGACTAAGGAACACAGACATACTAGGAACGAATGCCAGGCGAAGGAAAAAAAAATATTACTCGGAAAAACAACCCCATGGAAAACGTTAGCTGGGATATTTCAATTGTCTTTATCCTAAGCAATGTTTTAACATACCTTCTGAATCATCCCTGAAATAGCCATGGGAAATTTTAATTATAAAATGAGTAATTTATTTTTTTATCTCCCAGGTCCAATGTAATAACCATACTACTTCGCAATTGAAATTTTTTTAACCAAGTAATTTTCATATAAATAAAGAAAGGAAATCCGCCTAAAGAAGGTTGAAAATGGAGCCATTGGATCATTCGAAGTTAATTGAATAAAGATTACGCTCGCAACGCTCAATTATATTTCTTTTGTGCTTCTATACTACATTTACATCACGAAATAATGGGAAGATTTTAAACTTAAACGAGCCAATTACGATTGCAATATTCTTTACGGGGTGGAGAAAATTTGTTGGTAACAAAACAGATTCAAAAGATTAACCTAGAAGCAATATTTTCTCTGAAGCTTACTTGAACACGTTACTTAGCCAGTTTATGACCTTATTCAAAATTTAGATATTAGGAAATTTAAGACGAAACTCGATTTTTATATAATGATCAACAGTGTTACTGTCCAAATGGAGCAGCTGCTTGCAATACCTGATTTGCCATTTGGCCAATTCTTGTGATTGCGCTACAAAAATTTATTTCCAATTATTTTTTATAAGAAATAATTTTCTGTCTTAAAAAAAGAGTGACATTTTCCGTACAAAAAAAAAGTATAATGGCAACTTAATGTAAACATAGATGACTACTAACAATTATGAAAAAAATAAGAAAGCATAAACTAAATATGAAAATTAATTTACAATAAAGATAAAATAAAAATTAATATAAGTAAAAGAATAAAAAATTAACACACAAATGGAAGAAAAAAAGAAGTTGAAATCAACATTGGCTATGAGTAAAACCAGTAACGATACACTTAAGCAAAATGTGGAAATTGACATACATTAAAATAAATGAAATTAATAGAAAAATTTAGCAAATTATAAGAAATAACCCATCAATCCTTATTTAAAATCTAGACAGAAATTTAAAATCCAGATACTTCTCTCCATTCCATAGCATTATCAACAGGAGAATAGATACCCTCTTCTTTATGCTTTTCAATGTTTCCTCACTCTCTGTTTTGCTGATACCGCCGGTGAGCACTTTAGAGAAAACGGTATAAAAAATACGGCAATAATAAAAAATACATCCGCGGTTTTCTTTGATGATAATTTTTAATACTTGATTTTTATTCAATTCTTTGTCTAAGTCATTTTCATTGGAGAATTTTTTCAATATTTGAGTGAGAATAAGATCAAGATTGATTATTTTTGGAATAAACTCCTAGCTGTCCCTGCAGCACACTAACTTATTTACTTCCTCGATGTCTGTATACAGACAAATATCTACTCACGATTTTTCCAAGTTCCACGACTTTGCGCAAATGAAGGGTACCATTTTTCACAGTATTAGCATTTAATAAGTTTTTTACTGCATTGTGACCGCAGATCCATAATATCGCAAACGTCCAATTAACTTGACGCCATTTTTTCTTACTTAATCTAAATTTCTTGGCCCACTTTTGGTAACATTTTTATATTTTCTTTCTTATCGCATTTTACGAATTTGGAGCTAGAGCTAGAAAAAAAAGTTAATTGACATTTTAACGGTCTACGAATAAAAAAATTTAAATAATTTTTATCATATTAAATGTTTCTGTCCGCTTCTTATTGTTTTATAAAAATTGTAAATTGTATTGCTTCCTACGACGGTTTGCCAATTATTGCTCTGCAAAAAAAAAGTTTCAATATGGTTGTAATTTTTTGGGGAAAAATATACCGAAAAAGTTACAGGTACCAACTAGAACCGTACATTTATTTTATCATTCTTCTTATATTACGAGTTGAAATCTAGCGATAGTTAAAAATAGAGAATCGTCAACTACCGAAAATGTTAACAAAATGTTACTATATTTTAAAAAAGAAATTATTTTTCATGATAATTTTTTAATAAATAGAGCTCACGAATGTTTTTGTCTATTGTGGTATTACACTGAATAACATGTGGTAAATCTTTGGTGAAAAGTGTGTGGAAAGATGAAAAAATACAATTTTACAAGAGCGATTTTCTTATCGAGCTCGAATATGTCCTGCTTCAGTGCAATTTATTTATTAAAAACTTCATTCACCGATTTAAATTCTATTAAGGAGTTATGGGTAATTGAAAAGGTAGTTTTGGACAAAAGTGTTTATAAAAGATGAGGGATTTCATAGACCAATAAGATTGACCATTTGAAAGTTTTTCAGTATAGGATACATTAAACAAAATGATCCCCAACTTTAAAAACATATGTCAAGCATTACTGAAGTTTCTGAAGCTCTAAATCACACGGATACAGAATTATTCTGAGAAAAAAATGGTTTTAGTATATTACGAAAGGTCTAATTTTCTTTTCTGGTCCGAAAAACTGACGTTACTAAATAAGTGTGCGGTTATTCAAGAAAAACCTCTATTTTTTCCACTTCTTCGTTTCACTGGTTCGTTCACATGTTTATGGTAACTGTGAGATTATTCTGATCTACGAAGTGTTCAGAATTTGGCAATTGCATAAAGGATGATATTAAAAATTCGAACATTTAGAAGCCAATGTAGAGTTCAAATCTTCTTTAAGGTCTTTACTAGGTGAAAGAAAGACAAAAATGTTGGGATCACCAAAGTATGCATTATTGTTTGAATTGTTGATTGTTGAATTTATATTAATAATGTATGTTTTTGATCTTAATAAATAGGCCCTGATGATGGCAACATAATGTTGCCGAAAGCTTGGTGATCCCAATACTTTTTTCTTTCTTTCACCTAGTTAAGACCTTAAAGAAGATTTGAACTCTACATTGATTATCTGCTGTTCGATCTACAAACATCATTTAGAAGCCATTTCAACAACATTGCTATTTTTTCAATATTAAATATCTAAATTATTATTGAATTTTATACATTTTATGTGGGTTTTTTTTACAGAGGTTTACTTATTGAACCAACGAAACGTAAAAATCTTTATAATCTTTCCCAGCACATTTTATTTAATATTATAGTTGAATTTTTAAAATTTGAAAACTGTTAATGAAAATTTGTATGGGCTCCATTTACTTAGTATATTTGAAAAAACAGTTGATTTTATACGTTCTTTCGCAACGTTGGGTTTCATAATCTCTCCAAGAGAATACTTTTCCAACCCTCGATAAATATCTTTCTTATATGAAAACAGGTCTTACATGCCATTAAATGGCCTTCAGAGAAACTAATTTAAAAACACGTATGGATACAAGCACCATTAACGATTACCAAGCCATTAACGAATGGTATGAAAATCGGTACGAAGTTGGAGCTAAAGCTTTCAAAAATTGTGAATTGATATTTTAACAGGCTAAACTTGCGAAAAAAATTTAAAACTTTTTTCCTCTAAAAAAAACGTATTTGTCCGCTTTTGCTGTTTTGTTAAAAATATTCCTTTCTACGGAAGGTTTGGTTAGTATTGCACTACAAAACAAAAAAATAATAATTTCCATATGATATAATTTTTTGGGGAAAATATACCCATTTGGTTGCCACGACAGAACAAATAATTATGACAATTATCAATTTTCGAAAAGCTTCTGGGAAAACGCATTTGGTTGTCACTAAGCAAATTGTTGCTAAAGATTAATGACTCAAGGCGACTAATCAGCAATTTAGAGAAAATGTTTGCCATAGCAACTAAGCAGAAAATGCCTCTGTTGTTTTCAGCATCATTTCGATCACCCTGTTTAAATAACGAGAAAATAATAAATTTGTTGAAAGAAGAAGGTACCTGACCAGAATTGTACATGAAATGCATAAACTCTCTCTCTCGCTCTCTCTCTCTCTCTCTCTCTCTCTCCTCTCAATCCATCTCCATCCTTCATTCTCCTACTCTCTCTCTCTCTTTCTCTCTCTACCCCTCTCTCTTGCTTTTATGCATTGTAAAAAAAACATATTATGATAGCACATGTAAATGTGAATTCTTTAGTTAATCACAGGCTGGGGTTTGTCAGGTCTTTGCGTCTGGCATTGTTGACTTAATTTGTATTAAAGAAACATTATTAAAACCATCACTTCTTTCCTGTGATTATGCACTGAACAATTACAATCTCATCAGAGGTCACAGGTATGGTCGAGAGGGTGGAGGGTTAGCACTATATTATAAAAAAGAATTTAATTTGAAAATTATTTCCAAATCGCCAAATGAGTAATCACATAATGCTGAATTTCTAAATTGTGAAATTAAATACAACTACTCGAGTCTTCTACTAGTTGTCGTATACAGACATCCAAAAGCAACTCATTGAAAAGATTTCTTTTCTATTTTAGAATCACAAGTTCTAAATTATGAAAAAAGTTTGTTGAGAAATACGGCCTCCTAAATTGTAATCAACATGCATATATTTTGCATAATATTTTTTTCAGAAATGAAAGCAGGCACTCCA
Organism: Cimex lectularius; assembly: GCF_000648675.2. Lineage (NCBI taxonomy): Eukaryota > Metazoa > Arthropoda > Insecta > Hemiptera > Cimicidae > Cimex > Cimex lectularius. The sequence goes on from NW_019392816.1 coordinate 349,734, forward strand.
TTTCAAAGATAGTTATTCCTTTATGTAAAACGAAGATGTATCATAACTCATTTTACCAGAAATCATAAAACTGTATAAAAAATTAAACGAAAATATATTTTTATCAATTTACAGTAGATGTAGAAATAAATATAGACTAAAGTTGTTAGACAAATACTAATAAGAGTACCTTTTTCTAAAAATACAAATAGGTATTCATTGATAAGTTTATTCATTTAAGAAGTTTGAGATAATCCATAACGTGGATTGTGATGTATTATTGTGAGATTGAACGTGCATATGTGAATTTGTGAAAGAAATGTTCAATACTTATTCAGAAGTCGTGAGATGCGGTCTGGTGTGATGTAGGTTTCAGAAAAACATTTTCTTTATCGTGCCAACGTTTCGATCTTTGTTAAGATCATCTTCAGGGCCTGGGATTTACAAACATTGTTTACATTTGACAAATACATTTAGGATGTGGAAAAACGAAACCTACGACATCTCACGATTTCTGAATAAGTATCGATTAACGGTCACTAATCACCACACATTTCTGCACGAAATGTGCAATGAAGAGATATAAAGAATATAAAAAGAAATAATAATATTAATAATATAAAAATAATTATTAACTTAGGGTCTCAAATTATGTTACTCTCTCTCTCTCTCTCTCTCTCTCTCTCTCTCTCTCTCTCTCCCTCTCTCCCTCTCTCTCTATCGCACTCTCTTTCTCTCTCTCAATTAATTACATTATTTATGGTAACGATTATCAGGAAAATAAAAAATAATTATTATTTTATCAATCAAGTTCATTAAAATCAAACTCAAATTTCTTTGAAACAGAAGAATAAATGAAAAACAAACTATCGGATTGTGATAAAAACCAGTTATTAATACAATATGTAAAGGCAGCACTTTCATTGTACTTAGAAAAGTGAGCAAATATTAATTATTCACAATTTTTCTATTAATTGGAAATTACTAGAAAGTTAAAAATCTTATGTAATATGTAATGGTTGTAGAAAATCACTGTGTAAACAATTTAATGGATTTTTTTCGTATTAAACAGGTCTCTAACATTCTGAAAAATGGTAAATAAGCATGCAAAAGCTTTATTCAGTGATTTGATTTATTCAGTCGTATTTCTTAAGGTTTTATTTTTATCGTTTATTTACCGCTTCTCAGCTCCACGCAAATCTAAATCGTTAATCGATGTTTTCAAATCGATAATGTTCCAAATATATTAAATTCTAAGTAGGTCGGTATTGATATTGCGGAGTATGGAATCCACCAAGTGGTTCATTCAGAGTTATGTCGGAGGGAGTCGGCACGGATGACAAATGGCTAAAACAATCTAATGGTAGGACGTCTCGCCGATCATTGTCATCTCTCGAGCGATTCCATTTGTTCGATTCACAACCGGCTCAATGTCGTCGCTGATCTCCTTGTGGGGTAAAGCGTAACACGACAAGACTGAAAGCTAATTTATGTATCATGTCTGACCATTGTTATATAAGTGTTGTTGTGTGGTATAATAAACGCTAATTCTCCGCCCCGTTTCGCCTGATAACTCTACAATCATTGTTAAAAAATATGAATTGATATACGAAACAATGGTCTTTTTTTCTCATCGTTTTGCATACCGGTTATCGAGGGTTATGTAAATCTGGATCTCCATATGGTCTTTATAAAAAATGTACGATTGTAACGTGCCCATCTTTCAACCTATTTTAAGATAGTTCCTACTCACAGTAAGTAGTAACTTACTACTAGTTAGTTTGTAGTACTAGTTAGTACTCCTGTGAGTAGGAACTATCTTTTTAAAAAGGATTGAACCCCACACTCACTCCATCATTTATCATTTCTATTTTAAGGTAGTCATCAGGGCAAAATAATTCTACAGATTTCAACAAATTGACATAATTAACTTTGAAATAGATGGTTTCAACTTTCTTTTCAGTAATCTGTAATGAAATATATTTGAAAGCATCTATTTAAAACTTAAATAGATCTATTTGTAGAAACCTTAAAGAGTATTTTGCATTGATGATAACGTTAAAACAGGTTGAAATATTGCCAGATAACAACTAAACTTTTTGCTTCATCCTGACCATACCGATATCCAGCTTATTTGTGAGAAAAAAGTGGCCAATACATCTAACACTTTAAACAGCTACTTCGTTAATATTACGTGTATGACTGCGTTTATACATTCCTGTTGTTGCAAGGAATAGCTTAACCCATAAAAGTAATATAAAATATACAATATATTGTTCACAAAACTACAATTAGGAAGCCGGCAGGGCGTTCGTAACTTCGACGTCCCACTATCATTCACGCTAAAAAGTACATTTGTACAGTGTAGAATATTCTAAGCCATATGTACAAATAAACAAAGTTGTGTAGCCATGGTGGATTCAATATTACTCGATGACTCACCCGCCTATCACACTCCATTCCATCATACGTAATACTAAATAACCACCGAAATCGACAGGTCCATGGCTACTCTATATCGCGCCATACATCCGTTCATACACACACGTGGTGGGCATTAAAATGCATTCACACATTGGCGTACCCACCAGGGTATTTGTATTACTCCACTGCCCCTCCAATGAATTAGAGATGTCGTTGCATTAGATTCGCGTGTATAAGTTAATTATTAAAAAGATTCCTAGAGCACTTCCATGAGGAAAACCTTAGTGAAGTTTCGATTTTCTTCAAAGATGTCTCAATATTTAAATATTATCGGTACTTGCAAAACGACTAGCAGATGATTAATGATTAATTACAGTCAATGATTCCTTCGTTATCAAATCAAACCTAATTTTTAAAAACACCCTCAAATTTGGAGGTAACGGAGTAACCATAAATAATAAATAATTCCTATCTTTTCGACAAATCGAGTTAAAAATTTAACTTTAGGGCATTTTACTGTATTCGTGAAGTCTATTATCGATAAATCTTCTTTTCATCTCGTAGCAAACTACCCTGTATAATTAACGATAACCAAAGAATCATGAATAAATGAAAATAGTAATTTTATTGTTTTATTTTTCAGATTGAATCATCAGAATCATAGTTGTCTTCGAAAACAAGTAGTAAATGGGAACATAGCTTATACCCATGAGTACTAAAACTAAACTAAAAAAATCACTTTTTTGATAGTTTTATTATTTAAATAATGTGTGGATCTATAATTTTGGTCACCTTGTGCAGTTACTATTGTATTGTATTTATACAGGGTGAATTGCTACTCGTGCTACAAACTTCTCCAGTAGATTCTTCACCCTAAAATGAACAAAAAAGTTCATATTGTCCATGGTCCGATTCTCAACNACCATGGACAATATGAACTTTTTTGTTCATTTTAGGGTGAAGAATCTACTGGAGAAGTTTGTAGCACGAGTAGCAATTCACCCTGTATACTTTTATGTAGACCAATAGAATCTTTTCAAAGTTATCACCGTTTTGGGATTTTAGAATAAATAAATGTGTAGAATGGTAACAAACATTAAAGAGAGAAAAAAATATTCATTGATTTTAATAAAAATTTGTATCGTTAATCCTTAAACGATTCGGATAAGTTCGAGTTTGGAACGTTTTGTCGAACTTTAACTTTAAAAATACCCGTGACCGTAAATAAGTGGGAAGCGGAAAATTAAAATAAAATATTTATTAACGTTTAACGTGTTTTTATTTAGTTCATCTTTATTAGTAAAAACGCCAAGCCTTCAAAGTTTTAAAAATCATTTTAAATTAAAATAACATTGATTTCAATTTACCATAATTCACACATTCAAATTCAATACTAGTTATTTTATTCCGTACTATTTAAAAAAGCAAAGCCTATCATGCAGGCTAGGTGTTCTCTATTAAATTTAATTTCTGGCCAATGAATGTAGATTGCTGTCGAATGTAAACTCTATGGAAGTAAAACGGAACAGAAAATGATTATTACTCAGTTGCAGAAGTTTTAAAGCAATTGTACAGTAGAATATTTCAAAATACTCGTTGGCATAAGCCAAGAAACCCTAGAAATATCAAACCTCTGAAATTACAATTATTATTCATTTAAATCATTATTATCTATTAATACTTTTTTTTGCTGGGGCTTCCGACATCTAGGTCATTTCAGCCCCCACTAAGTCTATATTCTATACACGTTCATACAAATAAATACATTTATACACTTAAATACATCCATACAGCACACTCATTCCGTTTGGTCGGTGGAGTACTTGATATTCCTCCACCGACCTACACTTAAATTAAACTAATCTAGATTGAGGTCGATGGAGTACTTTTATAAATATTCCGCCATCGACCCCGAACACACAATCATACGCTCTCAATGTTCGAGGGGCGATGATGATGTTAGATTTCACCATCACCCCTCGTCATTCACGCTAATAAATACATGCACACAGACAAAACATATAGACACATAACACATAAGACATACTATATACAATAAAAAAAACCAATTTCCCCTAAAAAGCGGAACNGTATAATTATAATTTATGATTATTTATTTATTATTTATTATAATTACAATTTATTTAAAAATAATAGTCGGTTGTATCAGTCTGTTGGTTTGTTTTAATTAAATATCATATGGTCCTGGTACAGCCTATTATCTCAACAGTGCGTGGACAAAAAGTAGATAAGGATTGTGTAGTGACGATTTCTGCACCATTTACTTGTTTGGGCAAGACCCTACATCCTCAAATTGACTTTCCTTGAAGGAGGGGGCTCTGGCCATCGAGCACCACATCGATCAAAGTACATATTACCTTTCATGTGGATAGAACAGAAAATGCACGTAAAGCAAAAATTTCTAGAGAAGATAACGTGCCCAAAACTTTGTGTTTTTTTCTTTATGTAAATGGCGTTAACACCAATAAACCATGTACAGAGACTGGACTATTTAATATTCGGAAACAGCTCACAAAAAATTGTACACAGCCTTTTTTTTTAATTAACTTTTGTTCAAACAAAAATACGTTAAATTATAATGCGATTTGGTTCCAATAAACTTGGAAACTTTATGTCAAACTTTTGTTGAAGACTATCTCAAACAATAATGGATTAAAACTTTATTTCGCAAGCTCTCAACCTAAATACTTTATTAAAATGATTTTATGCTTTAAATGAACTAATGAACCATGTTGGAAAGCGTGTTCAAGGGCAAATGTTTAAATATGAATTGAACAAGTCTTTTGCGATTATAAGCATTGAAGTGACGTTTAACTTATTGTGAATACATTAAACATGGAGGATAAAATACAAAAACTAACAGCCAAACGAACTTTCATGATAAATGAAATGTGGCGTGGTCTACGAGTTATTTTAAAAGAATTTTAAGAAGAAGAAGAAGAAAATAAAAGAAGAGAAAGAACTTCATTGATGCATGTGAAGCGTTAACAAAGATTCCTTTCATGTCGAAGAACACGCAGATTGTTATTACTCTAGCAATCAATATCACTCAATCTTATCTGCTATTAATTGTTATTATGCCTTTAATTTAAATAATGTTAAAACTTTTGGCCTATAAGACTTTGCAAGGTATTTCTGCATAAAAGCCGCCGTGATTGTGATATGTAGGCTGCACTTAACACGAAAACTGGATGGTCTCTTTTAGACACCTGTGAACTGGAGCATTATTCTCTATGCGTATTGAAATCTCTTAATACAGAAATTGTTTTGAACAAATTTAGCCGCTAATCCTGTTGGGAGTTTGAAATGACGATAGACATCGTTTGCTAACTTAGTTGCTCACGTCGGCTTCCCGATGGATGGCGTTCATGTCTGACACGTCCTCATTCTGCTAGCTGTTTCAACAGTTTTTCTGCATTGTTTGTGCAAATAAAAAGTTAGACTCGTGTAGATGATGTTTTACAAGTGCGAATATTATCGTTTCCATCCTGGCCACAATGCACTTACTTAAGTAAATTTAGCTTAACTCGCTCATCAATTGATTAATTTTTAAATATACCAGAGAAAAGCATTCTGGAAATTTGGGTCGAACACGATTTTACAATTGTAAAGACGTTCTTTTGGAGATTGTAATAATAGTTGTCTATTTATTATTCCAACAAGTAATTAAAGACTTGTGTTGTGTTGGCGAATTTTGTCACTTCTTTGGGCTGTTTTTATTTATTAAAATATTCTTTAATTAATTATTTGAATGGTATAAACAACTGAAAAGAATTAATTAAATACTCCCATCAAGGTTGGAATTAAGTGATACGATTGGTAGAGTAATTAATAATTTTTTGGTTCGCTCTCCAAACTCATTGGGCAGTTGAGCCAGGGATATAAATTTTCCTATATATTTCGTTAATATTAAGCTTTGTAAATGGTTTTTATTCAAATCTTCCTATACCCCAAGTAAATGTAAAAATAAAAGCGTGGATGAAATCTTTCCCCTGGGCGGTGACTCACGCCAAACTTAATTATTTACTTGTTAAATAGTTTGTAGTTAGTCTATTTATCCGCTGTTAAGTATATGTTTATTGATTTAATATTTATTTAAGGTTTTGTTCTTGCTTATCGATTTTTTTACCTACTCGGACAATTGTTGAATACTCAAAGGCAAAGAAAAAAATTAAGTTGAAGGGGATTTCGTTAATTTTTATTTCTGGTGGTACATTATACAATTAGTATATCTATTCTTTTTCCCTATTTTTTTCTTTTCCTTTGTAAAGACCTACGACAGACAAATTTCGTCTTTGTATTTATATTTGGTTATTTATTTTCTTCATTATACAATTATGTTATTAAAGGTATTTAACTATTTCTATCTATTCCTATTCTTGTCGTTCGGCTAAAACAAGATAAGACAGACAAATTTAACGAGATAATGCACCAATGTCTCACATATTATATAACGTGTTGTTAAAGGTTAAAATTGTCAAGACCATTTTCTATCTCAGCCCTTTTCTGTTCCTCTATATCTGCTTTTCAACCTCCCCTTTACATTCCACATACCCTCGACACCTCTCTAAACGCCCAGTCTTCCTTTTCACCCTTATTTCATTGTCCTCTTTGTCTCGTTATTTTTCTTAATTTAGAATTTTTCTTTATTTTTCTCTAATCTACTTTAGTCGGCTATTGAATAGTAATTTCACCTTATGTATTTACGTGTAGAAATGTGTGGTGTTTAGTGACCGTTAGTGTTTTATGTTTATATACGTTCGATTTCGAAGGAGTACTCCTTTGCAAAAACTATAAAACAATTTGAACACCAACACAATTTCGACTGCAACAATACAAAAATATTTCACACAGAAACAAAACAAAGATAAACGTAACTTTTTAGAAATGGTTTACATCAACAGGGATAAACCCAGCATCAATTACTGAACAGACACATGTAAACTCAGTCGCATCTACGCTAATATCAATAATCAAATTCAATATCAATAACATACATATATCATCACATAAAATATAGTATAACATATTAAACCTTCATTTCATACCACACATCAAACACTTATACATAGTCTAATTCTTCAACAATTTGGCTATCCTTTCCCTAATTTTCACCGTCTATATAAACCTGAAAGCAGGTCGAACCATTATCCACTTTTTCCCATAATAATACACACCTAATATAAAAATGTATTTCTATCCCGACTTCCTTCCCCACCCCTTCAAAATCCAACGTATATAGGTATAAAACAGCAATATCTCACTGGCACCCTCAACACGATACACAAGAATGACACAATTACGCAGAAAACAAACACTTTGAGTGAGTACGAATACTTTGATTGAATAAAAAATTTTCTAGCATTGTATAAAGTCATTTTTTCACATCCTATATATATTTGTGTAATTAAAACAATGTTTATAAATCCCAGGCGCTGAAGATGATCTTAACAAATGTCGAAACGTTGGCATGATAAAGAAAATGTTTTTCTAAAACCTACGTCACACCAGACCGCATCTCACGATCTCCAAATAATTTTGTATTTACGTACAATATTTACGTATTAAAATAACTCCCTGAAACCAATCTCAAATTAAAAAATAATTAAATAATTATACCTTATATAGTGTATTATTTATTGCAAAAAATATTTACATAGATGTTTATCACAAATTGATAAGGCAATTACATACTTACAAATAGTTGTATTAAAACATACTCTTGGATTCTTTTTATTTTAGCTCTGCTTTTCATATAAATGGTTCTGAACTGTTACAGCAGAATAGAACGTAATGTCATTTAAATTCATTTATAATTTTTTGTAACGTGTAGTTAAGATGAAAAATTAGTGTCACGAGCGGAACACTAATTTTTCAACTTAGCCACACTTTACATAAACATTATAAATCAATTTAAATTAACGCTTTGGTTAACTAGAACCAACTTAAAACGTAAAGATTAATGTAATTTCCTTTGTTTAAATAGAGGCTTTACGTATAGTTTTCATTTGTCAGAAGCAAAAACTACTTTATTGGAGGTATGTCCCGCGTAGCCACACAAAACAGCAATATCTCTTGAAAAAGGGCCCTCAACATGGATGTGGATCCTGTTGTTCTTAACTAGCAAAAAGGGATATTTGGCTACTCGGTGAGATGGAAGGCCGGGTAGAAACACGATCCTATCCTGGCGTACGCTTGATGCTAATGCTAATTTCCTTGAGATATGAATTCGTTCTTTTTAACTTTACATTATGACTCTTTCAACATGTTTTTTTCCTAAATACAATGATTAAACATCGTCTACTAATGGCCGTAATATGTATTTCGATTAGAATTGTATTTCAATTGTTGAAAAGTAAGTTGTGAAAAGTTGTCAAATAAATCGTGAAAACATTCTGAGGTACGTATTGTGTCAATTTTACCGATTGTTTCACCATTGTTAATTTAAATGAACGTTGTTTAAATTAAGGGTGATCGTTATTTCTGCTGAGTGCACTTGTCTTGGCTTGATAAAATATCAAAATTGAACCGACAGGTTTTATTGTATTAGCATGAACCATTTTTTCCCTTAAAGTGCACATACGCAGTATTTATATATAATAAAACTGGTCCCATAAGATAGTGACCTTTGAAATTACTTAAAAAAATATTAAATTTTTAAATACTTTTTAAGGTTAAGAAAGCTTTGTTGAAATGGTTTACGAATATTTGATTTTTCATTTGTCTTACGTCAGCGATCAACATCTAAAAACGCTTTGCCACAAAAAGATTTCACCCAAAAGCGGATCCTTAGTGTGTCCAAAACGTAATGGAGCAAGACGTACAAAGGAATTCCCGGAAGGCCTCCACAACAGAACCAGGATTCTGTTTGAGCTCCTGACTGCCGCCTAAGAAAGCATATTCAATGGCCAGGGGTACTGACATAAGAAATAATGTGAAGATATTGCCAGAAATAAGAGGAGACCGCAGAACACATTCTATGATTTTGTGAGGGTCCATGTAGGTGCAGATTCTTCTAACTAGACGACGAATAATCACAAGCACGGCCAAGCCTTGTGGCCGCCTCAATTGTCCTTATCCCTCATGGAATAGATTATTTCTTCTTTTTGTAGACAAACAATAAGCAAATAAAACAATAAAGCAAAAAACATTTTAGGTTAGTAGTAATAAATTTTTGTGTTTGTGGTAAAATTAAGTCACAATTTTAGGTTAATATGCTAAACCTATTTTTCAAAACCATTAGTCCCAGTTTGTATTATACTATGAAAAAATATGGAAAAGGTAGGTTGTAGTAGACCAAATATATATTTGCGAAAATGGTACAAAAAATTGCAAAATTTTGACTTCACTTTGAACTAATAAAGCGGACACACACTTACCGATGCAACACTGTGCGACGCTACCCAACGCCTTTCTCGTTTTGGTAGGGTATGAACATCTATGCGACGTCAAGCGCACGCCACGAACAGTCACACGGAGTGCATCACAAATCAGTATCACAATCGCAACGCCCCTTTTGTTCTTAATGCATTATTTTGAGCAAAACCATGTAATAAATTGTTAGTTAAATTAATTGTTTTAAATAAAGTTATTCCGGCGTTTTGATAAATTTTCTGCCTAACCATCATAATTAAATAATTTTTATAAAAATTCATAAATTTTTGCTCTCGTTTAATTTGTTTTATATTAAAATAAGAATGATGTAACGACAAAATTACATATACATAGTTTGAAATAAACTACAAAAAACATGATTGTCCTGTTCTGACACTACTCGATGAAAATGGTGTAATTTTATGACCAAAACCGTGTAATAAATTGTTAGTTAAATTTTATAAGCACAACCATGTAATAAATTGTTAGGTAAATTTAATTTTTTAAATAAAGTTATTCCGGTGTTTTGATCAATTTTCTGCTAAACCGTTAAAATTAATTTTTTCAAACAAAAACTAATGGATTTTTGATCTCGCTTACTTTGGTTTATATTAAAATAAAAAATAAAAATTTTCAAGAAGGAACCAGGGTAAGAGTATTCTGTCCTGGAACCAAATACTCAGGAGCCATGGGCAAATACACAAGTATCTTCCAAGCTGAGGTCCATGAAATCGAGAGATGTATCCAACTCATTCTAAATAAAGGGTACAAAAACAAAAATATAGCTATCATGTCAGAAGGGTAAGCAACCATCAAAGTGCTAAGTTCAAACACGATTAGCACAAAGATGGCGTTGTATTCCAAAACCAAATAAAACAAATTAGGTATGCAAAACAAAGTCAGCCTCAGCTGGCTCTCAGGATTTGGGAGAGTAGAACGAGAAAGCGGATGCACGTGCAGAAAGAGCGGCTGCTATAATGCTAGTAGGACTCGAACCCTTCTGTGGAATAAAAATCCCACACTATCAATTAGGACTTCAGACGAACGGATAAAAAGAAAATGAGAGAAGAATGGAACTCACTCATTGGAAACAAACAATCCAAGAACCTCCTTACAAACTTTGGAAGAAAACAGGTAAAAGAACGCTTTACACCTGTAGCAGGAAAACACTGCGGATCCTAACCGGTTTTATATCAGGACACTACAGCCTAAATGGATATCTCAAGAATATTGGCATAACCCAACACGGCACGTGCAAATTCTGCCAGGAAGCAGTAAAAACACCAACACATCTACTAACAAACTGTGGTGCTACACTTGCCCGCAGGAGAACGTTTTGGGACATACAACGTAGCCGGAGAGAGATTCAACTACTGAAACAGGGCCTACTAATCAAGTTTCTCGATGACCTAAGATTCACCGGTGTGCGATAAGCACAGAATACAAGATACAATAGCTCCTAAAGAGCGCAGTATAATACACACCCCGACTACATCTATCTTTCACTAATACTTGCATTGAAAAAAAAAAAAGAAACTGTTACTCCGACAAATGGTCACTACACCCTTAAAAACATATTTATGTTTGTACGTAAACTTCAGCAAATTACAATCGGTGTTGACGTTCAATATCGTAGTAAACCACAAAATTATTTCAAAAATAGCCCATGTGGGTTACAGACCATCGTGCTGACGTTATTATTTGGCAACCTGTCATCAAGATTATCACAGAAAGCGTGCATACCTTGTTTATCGTAAAATTCCAACTCCAAGGCCAAAGAATTGAACGTGTTAACGAAGGTATGATTAATTTTCTGACAATATAGCCACCGATTTTCCCTAAAAATTTTATCGTGGCATTTTATACCTAAACTTATCTTTATTTATCCTTGAACTTATCCTGACAGAACCATTTATCAAATTGTCGATAACACTACAATCAGGCTAGTGCTTATATAGTCCATTATGCTTACTCGTTCAATTGTCTCTAAATAGAAAATTTGATTTGTCTTGTACCGAGGAATATTTTCGATTAAACGGAGTAGTCCGGAAAGTTTCTTATCTTATTTTCCTTTTCCAGAGTTGGCAAACTTCGCTTCACCAATAACAATTTCGCTACATCCTATGCTGATTTTACACGGGACTAACAGGTAAAATTTAACGCTGGAAAAACTAGCCCAATATGATTTTTTTTATTGTACAATATATTTCAAAGACGCCAGGTTTATTTAACGTTAAAAAAATAACTTATTTTTTTAATAATTGATTATGTTGATTTTTTCTACGCCTTCCGAGGTGTGAATCTCAAAAATTTAATTCACTTTGGTTTGTAGGAACGAAGGCTTAGTTTGAAAAGGACTTTCCTTTCCTTTATATTTCTTTTACCGCCCTCTCTGTGTAATTAATTACCTTTGTTGAAGGACTACTCAAGGGAAAATGATAAAACGAAATTTGCTCACCTAACTTTTTTCTACTTCTCTGTAAGTAGGTACGTTTAAAGCAACACCTTAATGAAACACTTCGTTATTTATTGAGTAAGAAAAAAACGAACTGCTCGAGGTTAAACTCGTGTTAAATTACTAGGAGAATATTTAATGAATATTCGGCACACAATTAGACAATTTTGTAAGTTTAAACTTTTTACTGAAGCTTTGGAGTTTAGAGTATTTTATTATACTTACACATTCGATTTTCTCTTATTTTTATATAGATACAGTACAGCCAGTACTTTATCATTTACAAAAATAGCTACAGTACAATACTATAACATATAATACAGTTAATAACAATATATATATTGCAGCTATTTTTGTAAATGATAAATTACTGGCTGTACTGTATCTATGCAANTCAAAAAGTTAAAAACGCATTTCGTTTATTTGTTGTTAACTCCAACAATCTGCTTCTTCACTACGGTAAACATTAATTGCCTTTATTGTTTACATACTGTCATTGTTTGTCAAGCTCGCGTTATGAGAGCATATCTGTATATCATTTCTGGAAATAAATATATTTTACAATATTATCTATTAGTTTCATTCAGTATTCAGTTCAAAATGACCGGGAGAGCACATTTTTCCGATGAACAGTGAGTTGATATGTACAACTGCTTTATTGAGAGAAATTGAAATTTCCTGATCGGCCCAGAGTAAACCGTGTTGCTCGCAATATGAGGAGGTACAGATCAGTTGCTGTTGCATTACCAAGAAACCGGCAGCGTAATTTCGACTAGGAGCTGAATATTTTATTATATGTTCGCGAAAATCCGAATTCCTCTCGCCGAAATGTTTGAAGGGGTTTGGGATTTTCAAAAAATAAAATTAGAGATGTACTCCGGACGTAAGTCCAGCGACTTCAGGACTCTTACATGACAGGGTCTAACGTTCCTTGCACAAATGTTGAGGCTGGAGAAAGTTTTTTGCATACATCCTATGGACTGATAAATCCAAGTTCACCTCTAATGGCATACTAAACCTTTCGAATTTTCGAATCTCCGGAGAGGAATGTCCGAGAAATTTGTACTCTTGTCATCATCAGGTGGTTCACAGTAACAACGTTTGGTGTGGCCTTCATGTAAATACATTAATTGGCCTGATTTCTACGAATATAATTTAAATGCTGCTCAGTTGCTCAATTTTTTGGGGGAGGTTTTACCAACTCTATTAGATGTTTTCTCTCTGCAACATGGATCTACAGCTTGATGGATGCCCGCGAAAATTCTTTCTACTTATGTCGTTATTTCAATTGTCACTTCCGGGATAGGTGGATAGGACCTCTTGGCCCGATCTGTTGGCCTCCTCGATCACCCGATATAACTCTACTTGACTATTTCCTATGGGACCATTCCAACAACAGTGAATACGCCTATCATAACACAGCAACTTCAGTTGAACAACTGCGGCAAAGGTTAGAAAATGTTTGTCAATCCATCACCTATGACTCTATCCCCCTGAGCACAGAGAAGAATGGTTAAAAAGAGCAGATCTTTGCATATTTACGCAGGAAATGTGATTAATAAATAGCAAACCAAATGACTATTTTTTTCCAAACATTTTGCCAAAACTTTGTCATTGTTTGACCAATTTAAAATCCGATTTCACCATTCTTTTCACCGTAAAAAATCCGTTACATCAGGATATATAAGGTCGTATTTGAAATTTTCAAGTTGTACTGGGTATAAGGTAAATATTAAAAATTATTAACTATAATTTTTCTGCAAAAAAGGGACAAATTAAAAACTAAACTAAAAAATATTAAACACGTATTTTCTTTAACCTCATTGCTGCAAGAGAAATTCTGCAGGGCCATGTACAAAGGACACTCAGTATGTATATCGTGTAAATGGTCAAGCCAGTTACCATTTCAATATATTGAAAGTGAAGTTCGTTATGAACAAAACAGATACTTCAGAAAGATATCTTCAGAAGCGATTTTTATTTGCGAGAATATAATATAGAATGATATATACTATAGAAGCTTTTGTTCTTCACATAATATACGTGTGATATGAAAGACCGAAGAAACGACTCTGTAAGGTCAGTTTTAAGTAAATTTTAAAAAATGCATTTTCATTCTCTGATCGATTTGCAAAACATTTTGTTTAAATAAAGTTGATCAAGTGCCAAAACAGTTAATATGTAGGGGAAATATCAGATAAAAAAACAGTGATGTGACAAGATCCTACGGCCAAGCTCTATTAATTTGTGAACGTCTATATTGAAACGTCAGGGCTTTGGACGTCATGAAATAGAATGGGATATTGAGATGAACATGTTTACCAGTATCGGCTGATTTTAATTAAATTTTCATTTGTTTAGTCATTTTCTTGGCACTACGTCGTCAATATCCACGGTTGGTAGGGAAAAAAATCTGACCGGCGTTGTTGCCATTAAGGATTCACTTTTGGTCGCATTAGGCACCTGATAAATTTTTAACTTATGCCACGTGCGAGGAAAGAAAGACAAAAAGCTTTACGTTTTCCTCTTGAAATTCTTTTCCCACAAAGCGTGGGATTTTTTTAGTGTGAGCTTTGGTGAAAACTTTTATGATTAAATTTTTGAAGTTTGAGAACTGTCATTTTAATAGCGTCAACATGTGCCGCAAGTTCGCAGACGGTTTGATGGGTACTTTATTCCACAGCATCCTTGAGAAATTTTTCACCGATTCTTTGTTTTGATACGAGGTTGATTTTTTAGTTCGTCAGTCCTGATAAAACTTCTCAAATTAACAAAGAACAGTTTTGTTCATTATTAAATTTATTAGGTTTCGTGGTCCGCT
Organism: Cimex lectularius; assembly: GCF_000648675.2. Taxonomy (NCBI): domain Eukaryota; kingdom Metazoa; phylum Arthropoda; class Insecta; order Hemiptera; family Cimicidae; genus Cimex; species Cimex lectularius. The sequence continues at coordinate 364,808 of NW_019392816.1, forward strand.
TGGCCAATTATATTATTTTCAATTAATGAAGGTTTTGGGTTAAGATAAAATTGTCGCCGAGAATCAAATAGATTACACGACATTTGAAAAATGGCAAAAAGGAGAGAAAATTAAAAAGGTGGGGTTGAGATGAGAAGTTGGTGTCCGAGTGGATCGAAGTCACGATAGCTCAAGTGGTAGAGCAGCGGCGTATTTAGCCGAAAGTCGTGGGTTCGAATCCCGCTTGTGACACTTACTTTTTTATCTCAACCAAAAACCTTAATTAATGTGTTCATTATAATTATAACCGCAACGAAGAACTAGATTGTTATTCTTTTAATTGTATTGTCTATTTTAACGGTGGTTAGCAACTGCAGAGTTCATATCCACCCTCGGACTTCAAAAGTACATCATTAAGTACACTTGATTTAATTTCAGGGCCAATATGAACACTTCCAGCTATGAATCAGATTTCTTAAATCTGGAATTGTGAAAACGTGTTAATATTTATGTATTCAACATAAATAGAAACTATATACAACTTGTTTAAAAAATTAAAAACATATTACTTACTTCTAAATACCTCGGTGTTCATTTTGAGTATAAATTAAATTTTATTGCCCACGTTGATGAAAATAAATCCTCTAGTTCAAAAATACTGTTTTTTTTCCCGTTATCTTCTTATCTTAACCCAAATGCCTTGATCATTCTTTACATATCGCTTGTATCATCAGTGCTTGAATATTGTTCTCCTGTTAGGAATTCCTACACTGCAAAATCCATTTATAAACTTCAGTCTGTACAATTTAAATGTTTCAGAATTCTCGTTTATAAAATAGGAGTAACTATTACTGACTATAGACGATTTGAAAGTACATTAATTTTCTTTCCCCAGAGACACTAGTCTTCGCTCTGATTTACTTACTTTTTCATACTAAGTAGAGAAGAATGTTTACAGTGTTCTTTTTTACTTTTCCATACCGAGCTATTTAACCAGGCATATTAGACTTTTCATATTTCCTACCATTCTACTAACTACAGAAAAAATACTCCTATTGAAAGAGTGATACGTTCAGCCAATAAGTTTCCAAATTTTCAAGGCAAATTTTTAAGTCTTTTTTTCTTCATTCTACATCCAAGTTTCCAGACATGTTATTTCTTTAATTATTATGTATATTTTAGGTTAAATTATCTTTCATTCTTTCTATGACAATAAAATGTTTTTAGTATAAATTATTTAGCTTACACTTCTGTATGTGTATGTATGTACATGTATATATTTCCATATTTAACTTATATTATTTCTAATTAAAATTTTTACTGAATATTTTTCGCCCTTTGAACTCTGGACCGGGTTCGGTCCAACTTACTTTGACCGGCATTAGTCCTTGTATCGCAGTCGGCGAGAGCACTCCTTAATTAATTGCCCAGTTCGTTTGATCAGTTGGCCTGATCAAATGGTGGTTTCCGCGAGATAAAATATTTAATTTTATGAAGTCTATCGCGATCGTCGTGGCGAATCCACCCTCTGAAGCTCTCTCTTCAAGTGTGCCGAGAGGAGGTAAGGGTTTCCCATCACTTATCCCATCATCGTCCAACACTCTTTTCCGTTTCATGCCCTCCCGTACCCTTTGCTTTGATACTGAGTAGCAGCAGAAGGCGAGTTTATGTTTATTTTCATTCCCTGTTGTTTACATTCATTTCCTACAGTCCATTAAAATCACGCAACATTTCGGCGTCCTGGAAGGATTTTGATACTCGATTCATTTTGGTCCCGTTCCGAACCATATTAGGGCTTAAAGAATTAATTAACTTATTTCCTGGTAGTGAAAAAAAATAGATTAACAAGGAAAAAAATAGAGAGAATTATTCAGACTGGTCGGGATCGGTACGCGAACGCAGGATATTGCACGTTGGTTGCTATATTGACTTCCTTGAATTTAACTCTAGATTATCAATCGAATTATCGCCCGGACCCCTGCCTTTCGGTCCAATTGTTCCTTTTCAGGGCTTCTATAATACTAAAATTTTGAATTCTCGGTCAGATTATATTGAATGATGAGCGATTCAATCGAAGATAGATTGAAGCTTCTTCGGTCGAAACAGCAAACTTTTTTTCAAAGGGTTCAACCCGTTATGAATTAATCAAGGAATATTAATGATGTAAAAGTAAAGAATAAGTTTCAAATTTCCTATCGTTTTATAACGAAAACTGTTTAGGAATTAGATGATTAGACGATCCTGTAAACGAGTTACAGTTACAAAAGGATGTTTCATTCACGCAAAATTTAATGAAGCTCTCGACGAGTTGATCGAGCATATTGAGGCGGCCGCAGATAAATTAGAAAATCTCTCACAACAATGTCGACCAATTCCTTCGGCTGTGGGCGAATCCAAAGTTACATCCCTTCCAGTTAAGCCATCAATCCGATTCCCAAAGATCGAACTGCCCAATTTCAATGGGGACCCCCTAGGATTGGCCAGTTTTGTATGAATTTTTTCGTTCGTTTATTCATGAAAACATTTCGAAGTCTGATCAAGAAAGAGTGGAATATTTACTGTCCAAACCGTCCAATTCGGCATTGAATCCATGCAAGCATTTAACCCCTGTGGCAACTAGTTGTAAAATTATTTGGGAACTATTGATAAATGGATACAATGATCCGCGCGCTTTGGGTAATTTGTAAAATCGTAATCCAAAAAACGGTCAAATGTCCATTATAGATCAGTTTTGTGTTCGCATTACGGCATTTAAGGGGAGATGATTCGATATTTTTGATTAAAATTTTTTAAATCCAATCACACGCGTTCATTGGAAGCTGCTGTTGGAGAAAAAGCCATGCCACATACAATGATTTTGTACAGTTCATGGAAAAACAGATGAATACTGTCCCTTTCGCAATGGATTTGACGAACGCGAAACAGAATCGTACGATGTATAAGCCCCATAATTTTTGCGTAAAATTAGGGGATAATTCTAGTGTGAATCCAAATATTTGCTCATATTGTAAGAAGGCTCGGCATAAACTAATCTATTGCAAAACCTCTGGGACTTTCACCGTGGGATCAATATCGTTTTGCTAGAGAACAAACGATGTTTTTAAAATGTTTTTCATCCCGACATTTCTCGTCCAAATCCGAGAAGTATTTGTTCTATTTGCGATGAACCGCATCACCGCTTCCTCCACTTTAAGTTCCCAAAATATCGAAAATCGCACTCACGGAATGAGAGCGCCGAGGATTGGAATATCGTTCAATGTTGCTCCATAGAAACAAAAGTTGTTGAAAAACGGAAAGTTCTAGAAGGAACAGCGGCCTTATTGTCTACCTCCCAAGTCAATATGTTTGATAGTGAAGGTCGAATACATAACGTTCGCTTTCTCATTGATTCTGGCAGCGCATTTTTTGACTAGAAAGATTTGCCAGAGATTACACCTCCCAATAAACTCAGTGAGTTCGTCACTTCGGGGATTTGGAGGCGGGCTTAATTACGTCTGTGGCAAGGGGGTTTGTAAAATTACTTCCAAAATTGATTCAAATACATAATTTGTTATTGAACCATTGGCAGTCGACAAAATTATAGAACGATTGCCCTCCAGGGAAGTAGATCGGTTTAAGTTGACATATTTTGAACATCTTTCGTTAGCATATAATAACTTTTATTGTCATGGTGAAGTTCATGGTATAATTGGGGCGAAACTAGTCCCGCATTTGCTTAATGAAAATAATTTGCAACGTGTAACTATTTAATTATAAATGGTAGCCGACATTGTTATGGGAGAGACTCCGAACTTGACCGATAAAAAAAATGATACACTTGCCTTTTAGTGTCGCAGACCCCTGTGGAGGATTTGTTTATATTCTTTTTTGAAATTGAAGAAGTACCTCCCGTTCGCAAGGTAAATATGTCCCCAGTTGATAGCGATTGCGAGGAGAATTTCGAATTTAGAAAATAGATTCCTGCACAGTTCAGAATTTCGGGCTGCATATCATAATGCGATGCACATGACATTGGTATAGGATGTGGACGTTAGAAATGGATACTACATTCCCCATCACGTGAGTGTTTGTGTTTTTACTTATTTTTTTTATATTTTTTTAATTTTATTTTGTTTATGTGTTTTTCATTGTGGGTATTTAAGCCACGAAGCGGAAGCACTCCGTTACGCGTTGTGTTTAATGCTACCGGCAAAACTTCTTCTTGCGTTTCTTTGAATGATATCTTGTATGAAGATTGAAAAACCGACATTTTTGGTCTATTGGTAAATTTTCCATTTTTTCCCTGTAGCACTAAGTGTTGATATTAAACAAATATATCGCCAAATTTTAGTGCACAAGTCGGATACTTCATTTCAGAGAATATTGTGGAGATTTTCTGAGAATGACTCATTCAAACATATGAAATATATAGTGTCGTTTTTGGAATCAGTTCCTCCCCATTTTTGGCATTGAGGACAGTACATAAATTAATAGAAGAGAAAGAGAATCGTTTTCCTCAGGCTGCGAAACGGTTGCCTCATGACATGTTTATGGATGATTTAGTCACGTCACTTCCGTCAGTGACTGATGCTGTTGAGCTTGCACAACAACCAATGAAACTGTTCGCTTCCGGTGGTTTTACACTGACCAAATGGACGTCCGAAATGTTCGAATTTAGTTCCATTTATGTCGATGTTGGGGAACGAACTACTATTAGTTGGAATCTGACAATCCTTTCGAGATTTTGGGTTTGTTGTGGCGTGCAGATCTAGATTTATTTGAATTTCGAGTTATGCTCGAAACAAGAAGTGCAACGACGCGCTACAATCTGTCTTCTGTCGCCCGAATGTTTGATCCGTTGGTTTTTCTGGCACCTATTATTTTATATGACAAAAATTTAGTAAAGACATTATGGCAGGCATGGCTTAGATTGGAATGAAACAGCCCCTCCCGCGATTCAACAAAAAATGGAAAATATTTGAAAACGAATTACACCTTTTAGCTAATTTCCACGTCCACCGACACGTCGGAATACTGGTAAATAGCAGAGCTTCACTGATAGGGTTTTGCGACGAATCAGAAATTGGTTGTGGGGCAGTCATATACATCAAGGTGGATTATTTGGGTATAGTACGGTTTGTTTTTGATGTACAGACTTTGGAATTGTTTCATAGATCGCTAAAAATCATGTGGCTTTCACAAGATTCAGAAACGTTGATCAAAAACAAATTCATTGAGGTTTTGGTAAATGAAATGCGTCCCTCGGCCAGTTCTGATCGTATCATATAATCCAGGTAAAGCACCTAGCTTAAAAGAAGTTTTCTGCTGGAGTAAACACTGTGATGAATAGGCCCAAGGTCTTGATTAATGGAATTCATAGTCGGTCTTGAATCCGCATCAACGTCTTTTCTCTGTAGAGGTGGTTACACAATGGAGTCTTTTTCTTTCTGCTTCTTACAATTAAAAAAAAAAAGTAAAAATATTTCTGAATGAAAAATCGATTGTATGGAAATATGTCAGCTGCTATTCAACTTCACACTCAAATATTATTTATTAAAAAAACCCAGAAATATTTAAAGTAATTGGTTCAAATATTTTATTGTTATTTATAAAATGATTTAACATCGATAAATAACAAAAGTAATATTTTCATTAAATTATTTTTTGAGATAATGGGTCCAAACTGGAGAAACACTATATGAGAGTTATTGTACGTATAGAAGGAAGATTCAAAATATAAATCGATTGCGATTGATGGTAAAAGTTGTAATTGAATACAGTTTTATTATATTTTATTTTATTTATATGAATTTTATTCTTGTTTAAATTTAATTACTGTTCAGATAAGGTTAAAATAGATATTGTATTCATGGCACCTCAGATTATTCTCTATTATTAACGGTAGTCTCATAAGAACAAAATTTTTGGAGTGAAAAGAAAAAAACAGTGATAATCTCTGCTGCTATTTGCGTTCAATTCAAATACTCTGACATAAACAACCTTGTTTCTCTTGTTCAAAGTCTTGGGTTTTGTCTCCGTCCTTTTATAAAACATTATGACAGATGTATCCACTCGTCTGCAAACAATTAATAACATTTCACTTAAACGGAAATATATATTGGACACTTTCATTGGAGTTAGAAGAAGGTCAGGGTGTTCCACACCATAAAATTGAATGAACTCACATGTTCTGGAAACTTAGGATAACTATAATATTTTGTTATCGTAAGAAGAATCAGAAGATGCGATTAAATTTTAAAAGATTGTGGTCTATAGTAATAAAGTAGCGTGTTGCTGTATCTAAATGAAGAAAGGTAGTTTTTTATTATTACACAAAGACCGATATTTCTCCCTTTTCAATTGTATGGCCCAGAAAACGAATTTTAGAAGTTGCCAACTCAAGTTTTTGGGGGTGTTCACAGTTAGGTTTGCTCCCTTTAAACGTTCTAGGATGTTCTTAATATGGTCTTCCGATGTCCTACTGTTGGTAGCGATGTCGTCTAGATACTAAAAGACAAATTTTTGGTTTATGTCCCCGAATATAGTTTCCATTAATTGAGAAAATAGGTTTCCAGCCAAGGATACGCCAAAGGGCACCCTGGTGAACTGTAAGCTCCTGAAAAGCATTGAGAAGGCGGTTAAAATTTTGAATGGTAGTAAATACTTTCTTAAATTGTAATGATTAGAAATGATCATTTATGGGTATTTTTATGATTTTTGTTTTAAGAAATTTGGAAAAAATGTTAATCGTAAATATTGCTTTTGACGAAAAACCTTAACGTCAATCAATAGAAACGGAAAGAAGGGTTCGCTCTCTCTCATTCATGGGACCCGAAGCACAACATGGCGGATCAGGAAGTGTGATAAAGTTGGAACCAAACAATACTTGAAAAACTTGGATCACTAAACAGAATAGCACAGCGTATGAAAAAAACTATGCGATTTATAAATCTCTCAGCAACGAAGGCGAAATTATTTCTTTCTTTCAGCAGACAAGGTTTAAGGAAACTCAGAGCATTTATATCGGCCACCATAACGCCCGTCCAAAGAACTTTCCCCAGTATAATCTTAATTTTATAGGACGCAGTAAAAAAAATGTAAACTTCTAGTGATATTCTATCCAAATTTATTTCATTCCGCTGTTTATTTTAATATAGTTTATATAAAAAACTCGTACTTTAATCCTTAGCATATTTGAATATTCCTTCTTAATTATTTATCATACATTAGTTCCCATCCGCTCCTTAGACGATATTTTCATTACAAGCTTCATTAACAGCCGTTATTTTTTCTTCCTCATCAGGAACTACGTTTTAGTATGGGCTAAGCGCAGTTTTGGCAAACCGTATCTATTTTACGGTTATTAGGGTTATTCTGATGTTCATCGCAATTGATGAATATTATGATGAAAAAAAAACATCAGTGACAAACAACCTATGTGTCCTTAGAAACTTTCCTACCCTAAGAATATTTTCTATTTATTTCAACACAAAAGTTAATTCATATTAAAGTATTGCTAAAAACACAATCGTTAGCTGTCTTTATACATCGCGTTTTTTCCATATATACATTGCTTATACATTAAACTAAGATAACATTAACTAACGGTTTACGGTGGGATTTTCAACAAGGAAAAAACTATTTGTCACTTTTATTAACTTCACTTAAAAGGTTTGGAACCTTTTCTTCCGTTTTCAAAGTTACTGGAATGTGTAATAGAACTGCAGGGGCGTCGGTGACAGCAACGGTTTAGGCGTTGACACAGCGTTCATCACTGTAAGGTAAAGGTCTCAGGTTCGAATCCAGCGGCCCTGCATTCGAACCCGATATATATTAAAAAAAAAATTTCAAAAACCCCGGCACCCCGAGGGTTGATATAACCTCTGCTGATGCGAACCTTCGTAAACAATAGAACTGCAGAAAAAGTTTATCACAAAAAAATTAAATATATTAATTAAATTAACTTCTTTTAACATAAATACTCGGAACTATTGACAGAAAGAATCTAGGGATAACATATTCACTTACACGAAATAATTTAGTTAGTAGAGGTCAAATTCGATAACTAATAGAAGAAAAATGAATGTTTGCTTCGAGCAAACCAGGGGTTAACCTAGTATGGCCAGAGTAGACTGACTGAAACAAATAAACTGCAAAACTTCCAAATACCTACTATTTAAATATCCTTTACTTATTAAGCATGTCGTATTGTATGTATCTTGTATATCATTGTGATATTTTATTTTAAACAGATTTCCACCATTAACTTTAATTATTAGTAGGTGAATAAGCCTGAGGAAACAGCCTAAGAAATGAATGACTTGAAAAGTTTTTATTACTCTGGAACTTGGCCTGAGAGAGTTGGGCGAACACCTCAGCCACCTTGTTTTACGAACATTTATTTAAATCGCTCGCGATGAAGATTTATCAAAGAAATAGAAAGCCCAGAGTGAGTTGATGTTAATGAGTGAGGCCGATCAGCCCCAACGAGCCATGCATCACACTTTATGAAGATGAATGACTCACAATTGCAATTAGCGAGATTTAAGTCCCGCGTCCATTAACTTAACCCCACACCTGAATCCTTCCGTTGAGCCCGAAAAAAATTCTTACTGTTTCCGAAAAAGAGTTTTATTTATGAACGACGCCATTCCCACGCAACAATATGGTCTGCTATCAAAGCAATTTTCTTGCTTTTAATGACGCCAGCTCCCAGAATGTTCATAAGTTTTAATCTGAAAATTTACCTGTATTGCAAAACAAAAATCAATTTATTTGTTTAAAAATTATAACATAACATAGTTATCAACGCATTTATTTTGTAATTGTTATATTGGTTCAAAGCTATTCTAGATAGATTGAGATGAGAGAATTGTCTAATCAATGCATTGAAAATTGGATGGTAGTGGTTTATAATAATATTATTAATTATTATTGAAATTTTAAATATGATTAAATTTCATTACAGTTAGTTGTCGATCACAAAAATGTAGTTCAATTAAAACTGTTGTATTAATTTATTACTTAGTTTCAAATATTTACATGATGTAAGTAACAAACTAATCAAGAAACTAGAAAGCACAACAACAAAAACAAAACTACACATTAAAAAAAAAATTGAATAAAACACATTCCTGTCCCAAAAGTAGGAACCATACAAATTAAATTAGTGATGGATAAAAATAGTACTAAAAGAAACAAATCTTATGACAAATACAAACAACATATTTGATTCTTTCGCTTTATATTATATACAAAGTGCCCCGTAAACAGATGATGTTTTAAGAGCTTTCCCCACATGTCAAATTGGGCTATAAATACAAAATAGTGTAACGTTTGTTTCTTATGCGATCAACCAGCTTTCACTACGATGTTGATAAGGATTTGGTTTGTGAACTTTAAAAGATACAATGATATTATATCAATGCCCAAGCTTTCGATAAGTTTTATTGTCTTCTTCAGGGGTTCTACAGAAGCATAGAACATAGTTAAGTAGGTAGTTATAAATTCTTTTGTCAATTTGTTGATACTTTCAAATATAAATTCACAACTTAAACGTTTTATACAAATTCGTCATATATATATAAACCTCTTCTTCACTAGCTTTTTTCATATATAATCAATAACAATTATTTAAAATTGATAAACTGTTCAGGCACATATGTATGACAGGCGTTTGACTAGAAAATGTGTGCTTATCACGTTATCAGGTGGGAGGTTCGCCAACCCTGTCACCTACTGATAATAACCATTTTATACAATTTTTAAAGACAAGATCTTAATTTCTAGTATATTAGTAATCACACATTTAGTTATCACAGCCTGTTATAATAAATAAATATGTATTTATGTATTGCTACGATTCTCAGAGAGGGGTCTTGTCTTTTTCCAGACTCCCATTGTATATCACACTCAAATTATTCAAATCCGTTTTTAAATTACATCCCTGTTATCTTGATGAACATATATCATTTCTCATAAAAGTCTACGACCTGTATTTTGTTTTGTGGCTTCAGAACCTCTACTTTTGTATAGTAAGTATGAAAGGTTCAAGTACGAATGTTTAACAGAAATTGTAGCAAATATTTACTGATATTCCAAGGCTTAGCGTTTCTTTAAGTTAAACATTAAACTGCTACAGTCTTCAAAACCTTCCGCTGGGGTGTGTATCTGCTTTATGTTACCCAAAATTATATTGTGTTCTAGTATCAAAGATAGCATAAGTTTGTTGAGTTTCCAAAGTTTTTGAGATTTTGGATGCATTCTTTGACTAATTAAGATAGAATTTTTTTACATGCTCCATGCTGTAACATGTTAATCGCTTCCGATTTAAGGAGGTTTTATATATATTCGATTAAATAAAATTAACGAAAGTTCAAAAGAAAAGAACGACCATTCACATCGTTCGTGCTAGTTACTAACAAAATCACCGTTAGTCCGTATGCGCCTCACCCCGTTTATATCCCTGATATCGTGTCAACTGACTATAAAGCTTTCAAGTTTCAAATTGCACAGAAATGTTATCCAGTACAAGTTAAGCAAAATTTCATGAGAATAAGTGAGAGAACAATGTTTTAATCGAAATCAAATTATATACTTCCTTTAATATACTTATCCTTTAATGTATATTTATTTCAAAAGTTTTTGGGCTACTGATTTAATAACTATTCATCTCATTGATATTGAACTAAATAGGTTCTCCTAAAATTTACCTTCAAAATTTAGTAATATTACTAATATTTTGCTTCATCACTAGATTGTAGATATCAAAAAATCTTGGCGGATTTCGCGACAAATGTGTGAAGACTATCTCAGTGGGGCTAAATATTTGTATAATGTTTTTTTAAACACTAATTACAAATTTTCTGTAACCTATTTTCTATATTTCTGAAACTGATGCTTTAAAATCCTGAGACTTGTAACATACCGTTATATAAGAGTATAATAACTAAAATTATACAAAATAAACTGCTATTTTAATAATAATTTTTAAAGACATGCAAACATTCCATTTTAAACTACTCCCTTATCCTCAATGAGCAATTTACAATGGAAATTAATCAAACCTGGCAGCTTTTGGATATTAACTGGGACTGATGGAAACAAAATGCGATAAAGATGACTTAGCATAGCGACAAAGCTGACAGATCTACCCAATGAATAAAAGAAAAAGGGCGACTTGGATTCAATCCAGAATATATACTATTTTTTCAATGATTTTATCCAGAAGCAAATGAATGTAAAAAGCTCGTTCTAGTGGATGATAAAGACAGGAATCCACGGAAGAATATACTTTTTTTGAAGCCAGGTCCAATAAGGTAAATCTAATTGTGGGTAAACACAAATATTATTATTTAAATGGATATTATGAGAGGGGCTTCAATTTAATCACGCATAAGATAACTCTTAAGTATGGGAAAAATCTGTAAAAGAAGGAAATTTGTTGACCTAAATAAAAAACATAGAAACGTCAGAAGTTCTGCTGTTATCGCATAAAATACAATATTATTAATTCACTACTTTCGTGGTCCGCTTGACCAATTAATACATGACAATTAATTAAGGTTTTTAGTTGAGATGAAAAAAAGGAGGGAAACACATAAGGTGGGGTTGAGATAGGAAGCTGATGTCCGAGTGGATCGACGGCACGATAGCTCAAGTGGTAGAGCAGCGGCCGAAGATCGTTGGTTCGAATCCCGCTCGTGCCATTGACTTTTTTTTCATCTCAACTAAAAACCTTAATTAATTGTCATACAATATTATATTGAAGTTAATAAAGTTATTTTAATTTAAGCGGTTAACACATATGAAAAGTTCAAATGCAGAATTTTGTCGCCACATACGTTAATCAATAAAAATATTGGCAGTAGTTGGTGTTTTCCTGCCATTGAGCCATTTCATTTTAAAGAGCCTTAAACCTATGGAACATTTGTTGCGATAGAAAAGGCGTCGTTTAACACAAATTTGTCGCTAAGTTGCAAAAAATGTACAAGATTGTATTTATGTAATTTACCCTCAGCGCGATTGCGTTACAACTTGTAGATTAGTATGGCTAAAAGGTAGGGTTTTTTTATTTGACAGAGGACAGAGGAAACCGTACTAATTGTAAGAACTAACTACATTGACCTTTTCCCGAAACGTGATCGGCCAATAATATTCTGGGACGACTAGTGATGATTGCAAAGCGGAATACGACAATGCATTACGGCAACACAATGCATATTTCCCCGGCGAAGCGTTATAATTGAGGCGATTAGTCTTTGACTGGTGACTTCTCCCTCCATCCAGCGCCTTCTGATTACAATCTATCACACCTATTGAAAAATTATTCGAACAAATCTTTCTCGAGAGATAGAAGTCGAAATATATAGTCTTCTTTTAATTTTTTTCCGTCGTGTGCCGAAACTTTTGGTATATCTAACATTTGTCGCAGAATATAACACCAGGGACTTTTAACAAAGCTCAAGCCCACCTAAATACCACCTACACTCTACCTTATCCTTAAACTCTTACAGAATGTTACTTTCAAATGGTAAAAAAATGTTATCCCTTCATTCACTCGAATCTCTTTGCACTGGTGATTTATTCCTTGCCCCTTAAATTATTTATTTATTTTTACAATAAAAAGAAATTTACAATAAAAATAACATTTTCACAACTTAAAAAAAAAAAAAAAAAAAAAAAAAAAAAAAACGGCCTACTGACAAAGGGACGACAAGGTTGGTGTGTCACGGATTTAGATTCGACTTTTGTTGATGATTACATGCTCCAAAATAGCGGACACGTATCCGCCAGTGTTTAGGAATAGACCCTGATTTTAGCAAAAAATTGTTTAACATTTATCATTTTTTAATATTTTTATTTTACCGTTCTACTTGCTCAAATCAACGTGTCAATCAATCATCAAATCAATGTGAATATACCATTTTACGGCATTTTTTAAATTATTTGCAATAAAAATACAGTAAAACCTATCATAGTTTATCAATAACTACTCTATTTCGTAAAACCATTTTTTTCAAATAATTAATTTAATTATAATTCTTAATGTGTGGTGATTAGTGACCGTTAATCGATAATTATTCAGAAATCGTGAGATGCGGTCTGCGTAAAATGGTAAATTCACATTTTCTTTATCGTGCCAACGTTTCGATCTTTATTGAGATCATCTTTAGGGCACTATAATCTAAAGATCGAAACGTTGGCACAATAAAGAAAATGTTTTTCTGAAACCTACATTACACCAGACCGCATCTCACGATTTCTGAATAATTATAATTCATAATCATAATTTTTTCTTAAAACTAATATGAAATTTCGTTTTAGTACTTTTAGAGTCCCCTAAATATAAATTTTTGTTTGAATTTAAATTTATTGATTTTTTTAATCCTAAAATTTTCCCCCCTTTTAAGACCTAGTTAATAATTCAAAACCAGCTAAAATGATTTTAACGTCAACCATAGCATTTCAAAGAAGAAGAACGTACCGTTTTAATGACTTATGCATCATAATAATATATAACAATTTTCTATAAGAAAATACACAAAATAGAAACATGTTTGTCAAATATTAACGTCGTGATTTTAAATGTAAATAATAATCTGATTTTGATTGATTGATAGTTATAAAACGCACTTTACAATTTCTTTAAAACGAATGGTCAACTATGAAAATCGGTCTCCTAGGTTTTGAGAAAAATGATGTTAGAGTCACGCAGAAAGATAGTTGTCAAAATTATCAGACAATAAGTTAATTACACAATGTTATTATTTCACCGAAAGTCGGCATCTAATCCCTTTATAACGCTAGAATCATGACAGTGAGGTCAAATCCAAATTTTGGCCATTTTCTGTCCTTTTTTGGTTACAGAATGTTTGTTAAAATATTGAAAAAACAGTATTTTGTTGACTCATCTTTTTAAATCCTATCAAATTATGGTATTTTATGTTTACGTTAACCAAAAAAGTTTGTTCCTATTCCGTGACACAGCAACCTGCTTCCGTTATTAATATAACCTCATCTCTCCAGGAGAAATATCTGCAATGATGAATGATAAAATCACGCAAGAACAACAAACCCTCTGGCCTTGATAATCTCCAAATCATTCTTAATTTTAATCAATTAATTATTCTTGGTTACTATCCCTATCACTGGAAAGCCTCTGAAGTTATTTTGGTTAAATTTTGCAACCGGGTAAATCCCCATCCGATCCAAATAATTACAGACCTATTAGTCTACTTAGCTCTGTTAGGAATGTATCTGAGCGGGTTATGCTCACCTACATAGCTGACTTCCTGTATGAAAACAGCACCATTAAGGCGGGGAATATCGCTTCTGGAGTTCTGACATGCAGCACTAATGTCGCCAGGTTGCAGAACAAATTTCTGGGGTTTGCAACTGACTCTCCCCGATATACAAGCATATCGGAATTTCACAATGTGACCAAGATGTTGATCGTGCTGGAATGCATCATCAATCTGCTGCCAGTTGGTCAATTATAGGTTGGACGACAGGGTACATGCACGGGAGAATAAAAAACCCTCTCCTATAACTTGGCCATGATAGCTGAGGTTATTAATCAAATTTTTCCTTCTAATAGAAAAGTACTGTGATGTAATTAATAATTTATTTGTTATTTTTATTTACTGTTCACTTTTGATTGGCATTTTGCCTTGTTTTAATTCTGATTCTTGTCCCTAATGTACAATTTGATGTACAAAATCTCCACAATTTAATCAGTCTCAAGAAAGAAATTATTAGCCCCAAGAAAGTGTTGATTTAGTTGAAACGTCATTGAAACTTTTCCTGTTGCTTCGGTCCCAGTTAAATATATGTATGGGGGTACGTTGATTGTACACGACGAAATCATAAAAGTTTGATTAGGTCGATCAATATTTAAAAAGATCACGTCCTGTTCGGTTGTCACAACGTCGTTTTGATGTCGAATGAGATTTCTATTTTCAACGTAGAAAGTTTCTTCATATGACTTGTAATTTTTCTCAGAAAACGGTAGAATGGTATAAATATTGCATTATCGGAGAATTTGTAGGGAAAATGCAAGTTCGAATAACAATATCCCTTTAATAGTTAATGTGGATGAAAGTATAAAACGTCAAGGTTGATTAGAATAATAAACATAGATACTGCTCAATGAGAGCGAGGACAAAATTTATGTGATATTTAGAAAAACGTTTAATATTAATTAAATGTTTTGCTGTTTAGTTTAAAACGTTATTATTTGTCCAACACGACACTCTCAACACGACACGCAAGAATGGCACAATTACACGGAAGACAAACACTTTGAGCCCTGAAGATGATCTCAATAAAGATCGAAACGTTGGCACGACAAAGAAAATGTGTTCTGAAACCTACATCACACCAGACCGCATCTCACGATTTCTAAATAATTATCGATTAACGGTCACTAATCACCACACATTATTTATTATAGATATTTATGTATCCGTTTTCTAACCAATTTATAGTTGTCTCATTTTTTCCTTGTAAAATGCATTTTACAGTTTTTAAATTTATATTATGTTTGTTACTATTGATGTGTTGTGAAAGACCAGCGTCACTATTATACTATTTTATGCTATTTTAAATGTTTCGTCTAAATATATTTTTTTACAGTAACATATGAACAAATATACAACATTAGAATTATACGTTTCATCTTCAATTTTATACAAAGGTGATAGGAAATATACAATACAGTATTCAATACATACAATACAATATCTAGTGTAGGGCCTATTGCTACAGAGATTAACATCTTGGATTCAGGATATTTTAAGAAAGTTGCAGGATGGATTTAGGCAAGGTTTTTCAACTATTGATCATCTTTTTACCTTGTCAAATATTGTAAAGATTAAATTAACAAATAAAAAGCGAAACGTTTATATATCTATTGCTGCTTTGGATAAAGTTGATAGATATATTCCGTTATATAAATTTCATGAAATATGATTCCTTACTAAGATGGGGAAAATTATTGAATGTTTCTATGAAAATACTGAAGATGTGGTAAGATACAAAAATACACATTCTAGTTGTAGCACTAGTATGGGAGCGGAGCAAGGTGCTTTATTAAATCCATTTGTCACGTTTTTTTAAAAATGATATTCAAGAAATGTTAATAGGAGGTATAAAAGTAAGTGGTACAATAGCAAAATAGCTAGCTTTTGTCGATTTCGCTCTTTTCCTACTTTTTTACACCCGGCTGAATTAAATTTAATTTCAATTAATAAAGATTTTGGTTGAGATAAAAATTATTTGTTCAAGCGGACCACAAAACCTAATAAATTAAATTTAATATTTACGGCATTGCAGAATATTGCAATAAATGGAATTTAAAAATAAACATAAGCGAGTCTGCAATGTCGTTTAACGCGATCAGACGTGTTTTGTTTCGCTGTACGAAAGTTTCTTTTTTCGATGGTTTTTTTCTACGAAAATTGACCTGAAACTTCCCCAGTGGGTAGAGGACTACACTAATATTGTGTTGTGAAAATGGTGAGTAAAAAGTGTAGTTTTACTAACTTAAAAATACAATTTAAATATTGTAACCAGCGAAAAGAAATTGGAAATTGCACCAGAAGTAGGCCAGTTACACTATATAAGGATTGCCCTATCAGCAGAAAAAGGTAGGGAAACGCTTATTATTAGAATGTCTCGGAAAACTCCGAGCGTTCAAAACCTCACTCTTGCCCCTTCACCCCTACCCCATTCGTCTCCACTCTTTATTTCTGACCGGTTAGAAAAGGATCAAAAATATGGGAAAGACAAAACAAATAAATACCCTTCAATTGCAACTCGCACAAGAGCGTAAATTTAATGAGGAATTACAAAACATGATCGCACAAATGAATGCCTATATTAAGTCCCTAACTAGAAAGAAACAAAACTCAACACCGAGCCAGACTGAAAAAAATTCACACTACCGATTTCAGATGAAGAAGAAGAAATAGTATCCAAAGAAACAGTATGGCTTGTTCAAAAGTATAAAAAAATAAAATTTATGTCTTCACCTGAAAAATGAGAGATCAAAACTTCATGTAATCCTTTAGATCTAGTCAAAAAATCAGTTGATAACGGATCAGACAAAATACAAGCAAAGGCCTACTCACATAGCACTAAGCAATGTGACTAATATGAAGCCAATACACGAACCGGCGAAGGAGGTCAAATCATATAGACCAACATCCCTACTACCGACGATGTCTAAGCTTATCGAAAAGTTATTATTAATACGAATAAAACCCATTGTAGAAAATTAGAAAATCATCCCTGACCACCAGTGGATTCCGAACAAAACATTCAACAAGAGACCAAATTCATCGAGTAACGGACGTAATAGAAAAATCTCTTGACGGAAAACAAATTTGTTCTGCTCTCTTCCTTGATGCCTCAAAAGCTTTTGACAAGGTCTGGCACGAAGGACTCATCAATAAACTAAGGGGTATGCTACCAAAGTACTATGTCGATACTATCAGTTCCGACCTAACTGACAGACTGTTTAGAGTCAAATAAGATCAGTATTTAAGATTAAAACCAATAAATGCAGGAGTGCCACAAGGTAGCATATTAGGTATTATAGTCCACTTTTTTACTTGTTATACACCAGTGATTTTTCGAAAATAGATGGTGAAAAAATTGCAATTGTTTGCAGATGACACAGTGGTGATATCACTAGGACCGACTATCAACCATTCAACCAAAGTCCTTCAAAATGCTTTTAATAAGGTAAACAAATGGAAAAAATGGAAAATCAAGCTAAATCAACATAAATCAATTTATCTAATCTTTACAAACAAAAAAGTCCATGTTCCGTCGCTAACAATCTATGGAACTACTATACCATACAGCGATACAACTAAATGACCTTAGTTGCCAAGCTGGGATGGAAAGTACACGTGAAGAAAAAGTGGACAGAAATAGGTTTAAGGTAAAACTATACTGGTTGATCGGACGTCGTTCCAACCTTGCTGTACAAAATAAAATATTATTATACAAACAAGACCCAAAGCCTATGTGGACATACGGTATTCAACTATGGGGTTGTACCAAACACACCAATATCAAAATCATACAAACACTCCAAAACAAAATCTTACGTTGCATAGTCAATGCACCTTGGTACGTATGGAATAAGGACTTACATAGGGATCTGAGGATACAACGATAATACAAAGATTTGCCGCCAAACACCAGTCTCGCCTCAGCCAGCACGAGGATGTGGAAGCACCAAACCCCTACATAACCGAAACATCGTCAGAAGATTAAAAAGAACAAAGCCATATGAAATTGTGTAGTTAAAAATGTATAGTGAATAGTGAAATGTAAATCTTATCATACCAATGGGTTTATAAGAATGTAAACATTTATTTATTCTGTAATATTATTGCAAAATTAATTGTTGGTCTAATTAGACCAGTTTTAGTAAATAAAGTTATTTAAAAAAAACGATTACTCTGTTATATAAATTACGTACATTATGATTCTCTACTAAGATTGGGAAAATTATTGAAGATCTCTATGAAAACAGAAGATGTGGTAAAATACAAAAATACACATTCTAGTTGTGGCACTATTATGGGAGCGAAGCAAGGTGCTTTATTAAATCCATTTGTCACGTTTTTTTAAAAATGATATTCAAGAAATGTTAATAGGAGGTTTAAAAGTAAGTGATACAATAGCACAATTGCTAGCTTTTGTTGATGATATCCCTCTTTTCTTTCTTTTTTACGCCCGGTGGAATTAAATTTAATATTAATGTCGTTGCACGATATTGCAATAAATGGAATTTAAAAATAAACTTAAGGGAACCTAAAATTATGGTTTGCCGTAATGTGTTGAGAGTTAGTGTTCAGAAAAAAAGCATTTAAATAAAAAGAAAATATAATTTGTAATCGCACATATATATCTTGGTGTATATTTAATTCCTCACATTAGTTTTTATAAACATTAGATATAAAATTATCAAAAGCGAAGAGTTGTCTAAAATCTCTTTTATAACGCGCAATGAAAATCCCGTTTCGGCAAAAATTGAACGTTTCAACACTGTAAGTCGTGCTATTATGTGTTTTAACATGTATGTATAGGGGGCGTCGGTGGCCGCAAGGTTTAGTCTTTGACACGGCGCTCATCACTCTAGTAGATAAGGTAAAGGTCCCGGGTTCGAATCCAGCGGCCCTGCATTCGAACCCGACGTACTTACAAATGGGCTTTTTTTTTCAAAAACACCGGCACCCTGAGGGTTTATATGACCTCTGCTGTTGCGAACCCTCGTAATAAAAAAAAAAAATGTATGTATTGGGGGTGTTGACTATTGGTCTTGTTCTAGTACAGATGTGCTGTTGCTCACTCTACGATTAGTTTGAGTCTTCACCGTTTTTTTCAGAGCAGTTCCTTGTGGAAATTGGTGGATCTGTTTGCGAGGGGACTTAGTGCCGCTTGAGTACAAAATTATTTGTATTCATGATAATTATTGCCACGTAATTGGCCAGTTCATTTAGCGTGTGTGGGAATGATTTGTGGCAGTGTGGTCAAGGTGCAGAACTGATACGAACAATCGTGGCTTGAATTGACGAAAGCAGAACGGTGTTGTCTTGGGATGTACTTTATATTTACGTCCTTGGACATCTTGAAAGAATAAGTAAATATTAGGGTAAGGTCAAAGCCCTTTGCGTGGTCTACGGATGTCTGTCTTATTTACAATAATTGTCGCGTATTACTTTTGTAATCTATCAACGCAAATGTCGATTGACGATTTTGTTTGTAATAGTACTTCCTATTAAAGACTTAAAGATAACTGTAAGTAAGAAGTAAGAAGGCGATAGTCAATCTAATAAACGTGGCAGAGATATTTCAACTCATGGAAGCCCTGTGTCCCCGGCTGGAAAAAAAACACTCTTGATGAATACATCCCAAGATAACACCGTCCTGCATTCGTCAATTCAAGCCTTCCTGGATAAAAAAATTAGAGCTAATTCCTTCAAAAAATGACTTTTTGGGCCTGGCAAACGAAGTTAGGGAATTAAGAAAAGAAACTGTCTCTCTAAATGTTCAAAATGAAACGCTAAAAGATGAAAATAAAACCCTAAAAGAGAAAGATAAGTTCAACTTGAACATCTTGAAACCCTTGACAATTCTCCTAGAAGAAAAAATTTAATTTTCCACGGTTTACTTTCAAATCCTCAATAAGACCATCAAATCATGGTTAAGAACCTTTTGATAAACGTCCAGAGCACTCAATCGTGAGTGGTGTTTCGAATAAATAAAAATTTTCGATACTAAAGCACGAATTAAACCACTCCTGGTGAGCTGTCATAGTGCTGCTGATAAATGGGATGTTATCAAGGCGTCTAAGCTGCTAAGAATACTGGATTTGGTATATTGCAGGACTTTGCCAAGGAAACTCGAAAAAAATACGGAAATGTAAATTTTAAAGGTAAATTATCTGTTGTAGCGTACATAATAATAATAACAATAATAATAATAAATAATAATAATAATAATGCTTTATTAGTACAAAAAATGTTTACAAAACAAAACATATGCATTAACATAAAATAATGGCATGGTTAAAACCGTCTGCGTATAATGTTACTTGTAAACGTCTTGTAGCGTATAATGTTAATGGTTTACTTTCAAAAATTCTACAGATTGACTTCATAAATTTTGTCAAAAAATTTGATACATTTGCTTTATTTGAAACGACGCTTGCCACGAAGGAAAAAAATTATTTTTGTGAAAGATTTTTTAATGAATTTGTTTTGTGCTAGATACCAGCGTTACAATGGCAAATTCGGTAGAGCAAAGAGCGGTTGAATGTTTGCAACTAAAAAGTCCGTAAAAAATATTGCTAAATTTATTAAATTATGTGATGTAATCGTATTAAAGATGTGGGTAGTCTTTGTATTTGGTGCCGATTTATCTAAACATATCCTCCTAGTATCAAGACTTCGACAAACTCTCTTACCTTTTATCTGAAAACAACCATGTCAAATTTGTTGTTGTGGGTGACCTTAATGCCAGGGTACGTGAATTGCAAGATTCACCAGAAGAGGGAAAACAAGATGGCTGAATTTATTATTCGTTTAGGAAATCCAAAGACAAAGTAGTTAACTGTCACGATAAAAAATTGCTTTAACTCTGTGAAAATCATGGCCTGGTTATCCTGATCGGGGGAATGCCCACGGATGCTGAAGAGGAACTTTTTCATTTATCAGAGTCAGGGGAACGTCAGTGACTACTGTTGTGCTTCGTTTGATATGTTGACAAAAATGAGTGATTTTGGTGTTCAACCCACAATCTTTTTAGATCACCACCCTTTATCCTTGTCAATTTCGACTTCGGTAAATATATCAAATGGTACACCTGAGTATTTCGAACATCAGTTACACTGGAAAGGAGGGAAAGAGACAAATTAGAGACCTTTGTTTTCAACTCTCCCTCGAAGGCAACAGTGCTCGATTCCCAACAAAAGCTGAATTTCTTGTATGAGGCCATCAGGTTTTCATACCGTGGATTCAGTCGGGTCCCGTCGTCTAATCAGAGTAAAACCACGGTTTGATTATAAATGAAAAAGATCTTGGCCCTGTTAAGTCTTTTCAGATCTACAAATAACGATCTGGTTAAAATCGCAAATCTTGAAGCAAAAAAACTGTAAAAACATTATACGTTGAAAAGAAGAAGTCCTTCTATGCCTCAACTGCAAGGGTCTCGTCTAAAGGTGGCCATTCACCATCGCTCCAAATGGAACCGCGCCGAGCCGTATAGTTCCATTTGGAGTGCCTGAAATTTGAGGAGGCATTCACGACCGCTCGCTCCACAGTTAATCGCTCCGATCGTCTTCTAGTGAATTACTTCCTCAAAATGGATGACGATCTCTTGTGCTACACTGCTATTGGTTTATATTATATAAAAGGCAATAAACCGAAGAGGAAATGGTGAAAGAATTGGCTCCTGAACAGAACCCCTAATACACACATTGTTTTGATGAACGATCTTTCCCTTGAACCCGCTGATTGGAGGAACTATTTAAGATGAAACGTCTTATTTATATTTACTCCAGCTTGTTACCCTCTTGATTAGAAAACAAAAGACAGTCATGAGAGAAATCATCACTCTACATGAAATGTTGGCAGCCACATTACGATTTCTCGCTACAGGGATAACTACGAAAAACTTAAGTTCTCTACAACGATTTCTGCTTAGCGCTTAGGGGTTATCAATAACGCATCACTCGTTTCATTTGTACGCTTTGTTTTGAAAAGGTCGACCAACTGGTCGAGGGCCGAATTTCTTTTATTTCTATCGTGGTAATCATTGTCCACCACTTTTCATAAACATGGTAAACTTTTATACAATTCAATCACCTCAACAATAAAATCTTGATTGGATGTCATTGCCAATAAAGAATAAACGTTTTTGACTTTTGAGAATGTACGACGGAGATGTTTGCTCAGTGACCGAAAGACGGAGACTGCGCAAAAAAAAAAAAAAAAAAAACGCGGGTTTTCTCATTCACGAACGCCGTAGATGTTTGCAGTGGCACGATGGACTTTGGACCGGTCGAATATTCGGCGCAGCCCGGACGCCAGTTCAGTTTTGCCATTGACATGGTGCTTGGAACGGCGACGCTCCTTTGGACTGCTGGGAGCGATCGGGAATGGCTAGAGACTCGCGAGATTTGTGGCGCTTGATCAACCTTTCGAAACGTAAAAAAGATTTCTCACGTTCTGCGGATTTAATAATGAATACTTGGGTTTCCTAACATACTTAAACAAGTTTTTTTCAAAAATCCAGTAAGCGGAACCTAGGGTGTACAATGAGTCTCTGGATACTCCTTTCTGCACAAATGAGCTAATACTAGTTTTAAAAGGGTTAAAAGGCGAAAAAAAGAAAGCTCTAGGCCCTGTGG
The DNA here is from genome assembly GCF_000648675.2 of Cimex lectularius. Lineage (NCBI taxonomy): Eukaryota > Metazoa > Arthropoda > Insecta > Hemiptera > Cimicidae > Cimex > Cimex lectularius. Next base: position 387,696 of record NW_019392816.1, read on the forward strand.
TATTGTATACGAATTTTACAAAAATGCACCGGGCAATTTCATTGATCGTTTACTAGCGTTAATTAACTATATTTATGAAACACGACAAGTGCCCCCCTCATTCAGACGAGCAATCATTCACCCCTTCTTTACAAGTGGGGATCCAAACGTAGTCTCAAACTAACCTGGTATTTCCTGTATGGGTGCTGTTAGTAAAGTTTCCACTGATTTACTATGGCGAATTTGTAATACAACGCAACCTCCTCAGCGATTTTCAGGCTGGGTTCGGAAAGGTTTTTCGACTTGGATAATTTATTTGTGCTCTCAAGTATAATCAATTTAAACTTTACAAAAGGTAGACGAGCATATTGTTTTTCTGTAGACCTTAAGACAGCGTTTGATTCAATACATAGGAATTCTAATATATAATAATTCTAAACCTTGCAAATCGGGGTTTCCCTTTCAAAATGTTGAATACTCTGAAATCTACGTTTGGTTCTACGGTTTCTTCTGTGCGATATAAAAATGATACGGAGTTTTTCCAAATTAAAACTGGTGTGAGACAGGGGTGTTTGTTAAGCCCATCCTATTTTCCTTCTTTATAGAGTACTTAAGTTCCATTCTTGAATGTGGCATCACCATAGGGGACAAATTTATTAAGATCCTTTTGTACGCGAATGATATAGTGACCTAACATATAGAGTCGAGGGCCTTAAAAAAATATTAATCTATTAGAAGGCTTTTGTGACCAATGGAACTTAACCGTAAACCTGGAGCAATCAAAAATTTTAATTATTAGAAAAGGTGGTAGACAGGATCGGTCTGAGAGTTGGAGTTACAAGGGTGAAAAGATATAAGTTGTAAATAACTACATATACCTAGGGTTCAGTCTTTCGTCGAAATTAACGTTTACGGATCATCTACAACGCAAAGCAACACTTGATAAGCTTGCAGTAATTGGACTTTGGAATGATCTTTCACCCAGGACTTGGTACAGCTTTCTGTAAAGTTCAAAATGTTTAATAGCGTTTGTCGTTCCATCTTGTGCTATGCTTGCCAGATCTGGGTGTTTCAAAGATACGAGGTGACAGAAAAGGTTCAGAGATTTTTTTAGTAATAAGCTCTTCTCTCTTCCGAACCCTACACCGTCACATATGTTGTTGTTAAAGACTGGGGTTGACTCGCTATTTATTTATACCTTGAAACTCCACTTCTTATTTGTTTACCAACGAATGGCCATGGAATCTTGTCTCAATCCAATGTTACATACAGTCACAGCCGTGATGAACACGAATTGTTCCGTTTTCCAAATGGAACAAGTTGGCACATGATTATGGTTTCGTTTATAAACGAAAATATAAATGACTGGCCAGGATTATCTGAAATCCTTCTAAGCAGAATTAAGGAAGTCCATCACGAGAGTTGCCTAAGGAAAGCCTCATTATCCACTCGTTCCCTCATTTATAAAGATTTCGACCATTCATCCTGTCTCTTCAATCCACTATGTGAGCAAACTTTTTTTCGCCTCTCCGAGATGCGATGGTACTTAAAAATGCGCTGGGAGCAAATATACCACAATTTTGTACCCTGGAAATTAATGTTAACGAATTATGCTCCTTATGCAACTCAAAAGTAAAGGAAGATGTTTTTCTCTTTGTGGCTGAGTGCTCGATTTTGTTAGAATATCGCCTTCTGCATCTGGGTGTTCCTAGCCTTTACCCCCGTTGTATTCGTCCAGACCTCGAACGAAATAAAGAATTGTAAAGCCCTTGCATACTACGCTCGCGTGCCTGGCAATATAGATATCAACTCAGTCAGCAGTTCTATTGGTGATAGCTTTTCAAGGAAAAAAAGGAAAAATGTAAATATATAATTGTATGTATATAAAATCAATACTTTTTATTATTATACTATTATACTGGTAGGCAGTATTAAGTGGTAATTTTCATTTGATTTGTTTTCACCTTTATCTCTCATTTCAGTTAACTCCCCACAAACGGATTGTTATCTATGTCGTATTGTATTTCTTTTTTTTATATATGTGTACATTGTATAAAATATAAATAAAGTATAAAATATGTATGTATTGGAAAGTAAACCATACAAAAAAGTGAAATAATTAGTTACGTTCTTATAAAGATCTCCATACATAAAAAACGAAAGTGGCTCATAATTAATATTAATACTATAATAATATCATTAATATTAATATCAATAACGATTGGAAAAATAAATTTAGAATATATTAAAAAAAAACAAATTTATACAAATCATAAAACGTTATGCTTCAGTAAGGCTGAAAATTCAAAGTTTATTTTTATTTCTAAAAGCATAAATCTGACGATATTTAATTATTTAAGTGATAATTACACAATAAATGATATTGCATGGATTATTAATATCAGTTGTGAATTACTTAGTTTAAATTATAAAATATATATAACTGGACTTCAAACATGTTCTGTGCAGAACGCTCAGGAATTAGAAACTGTCACCCATATCATTGCAAATTGTACAAAGAAATAAGATTAAGGTATTTCCATAAGGAGATTTGTCTGAACAAGTGTTAATTGGTTATCGAAACGGAAACTACAGCCAAATTTAGCACTACTGTAAGCGATCATAGGCTTCAAGAAAGGAAATGGTGGATATTTTGCTGTACTTGTTGCTATGTATGCGCCCACGAATTAGCTGAAGATTCCTCAGTAATGCTGATAGACACTTATTTTTATTTTACTTTGTTACCATTAAATAAAAGTACTTGTTTATTTATTACCTTATTTATTTCAGTTTTATTTTGTACTTCTGTAGTGGATGTCTAATATTTTTATTTTCTCTTTATTTAATTATTTAATTTATTGTTCTGAAACAAATAACAACCCCGCAGATGTCAATGCGATTGTAACCATTTTCTCAAAATCTAGTCTATCTACTTTTCTAATATAAATAACAGACTATCTATTTTTCTTTTATGTCGTTCTGTATAGTACGCATTTGAAGTGAATGTTGTTTTAAATTAGTGAACATATTGATTTTTGGCAACAACCTAAAATTGTAACAAAATGCTAAATTTTTTTTTCTACAAAAATGTTTTTTGTTCAGCTTATAGGTGTTTATAAATAAATTGCTCGCTATGATTGTGTTTCTATTATTGTGCAAAAAAATGAAAAAAACACCGATTCCTTTTGCAGTAGTTAGATGATAGAGATTATGTATAATTTACAATTAATTAAGGTTTTTAGTTGAGATGAAGAAAAGCTAACGGCACGAGAGGGATTCGAACCCACGACCTTCGGCTAGATACGCCGCTGCTCTACCACCTGAGCTATCGTGACCTCGATCCACTCGGACATCAACTCCCCATCTCAACCCCACCTTATGAGTTTTCCCTCCTTTTTGGGGAGTTTTGGGAGTACCACGATAGCTCATGAGGTAGAGCAGCGGCGTATCTAGCCGAAGGTCGTGGGTTCGAATCCCTCTCGTGCCGTTAGCTTTTTCTCATCTCAACTAAAAACCTTAATTAATTATAAAGTATTAATTGGTCAAGCGGACCACGAAAATAGTGAATGAAATTATGTAGAATTTTGCGCATGCATTTAAGCACAAGATATACATAAAATACGTTTTGAATCGACCTTGTACGGTTTTTAGCAGCAGAGGTCAATCAATCCTATCAATCCTCAGGGTGCCGATGTTCTTGAAACAGTCTATATGTAAGCATGCCGGGTTCAAATGAATGAGTTGCATTTTGGAGGAAAAAGGTAGGTCAATTTTTTGAAATATCGAAAAAATGCATGTTCGATGCAAAAAAAGGCGGGTTCCTCCATAAATCATAATAATATTGCGTATGAATATGAATAAAATATATATGAATAAAAATTAATAGGGTTGGTAATTACTGTTAATTTATAATAAACATGTTTATTATTAAAACATATTATTGAAAATATTGTTTTGCCATGTTTGTTTAGATATGGAAAAACTTCAGCACACACATATATAACTTTCCAATTAGAAAGGAATATGAAAAACCGGATGAAAATAAAAATTACAGAAACGCAAGCTGTCAGAGGTGTACAAATTATGACTATTTGCATAATAAATATGCTGGTGAGACCTTAACCCAGGTGGAGAAAACCACGAATTTAAAGTCCGAATTACACCAGAGGCGCAGTAAAAAGAAGCCCGAGAGAAAATTAATGTTATTTAATTTGCCGAGACCCCATTCCGACTACCTTTCTAATGAAACGAATATAACTTTTATTGACACGTTGTACTTTTGTTGTTTTCATCATTCGTTCATAAGATGCCGATTATTTTTAGACAATGCGAATTAGTGTGCTACAAAAATTAACAATTAAATTGAACGAAACAACACCGGCCTAAACCTAGTCAGCGAGGAAACTTCGGAGTGAAGGAGAGAGGACTCATCAACTTGAGCTTCTGGACAAGACGGTCCATTGGAAAAAGTGATAACAGAAGGTTACATTTTCTCAATTTGGAGATTACTTCAATATTATTTTTATACACAGGTTTAATTTTTATGTTACGATTTAAATTTTATTTTTATACAAAAAGTTGCATATTTTTATTTTACAACAGAAAAAAAATTGCTTTCCAAAATTGGTAATATTTTCAACCGTGTTTTTATTTAAAATTTATTTTTTATTTAGTACTTTACATTTACTTTAGTACATTTACTTTACATTAGTGCTTTACAATTACTAAATTTATTAATATTTTTAAATCCAAAAAAATAGGTGCCCGAACAAACTTGAAACAAATTAAATAAAAAAATTGTATTTTATAATTTTTGTTAATATGAAACATAAAAAATCTATATAAAGTAGATAAAATCGGTAAATACAAGTAGATATAAAACATTACAATATATACAAATCGCAAATATCAATAAAACTTAATATATCAAGAAATTTATGTTTATAATAATTTAAAATAATTATATTTCTAACTTTGGATAACACAAATATTTACAGGAATTGATTTACTTATCTCAATATAACAACAATAATCATGCCAAATAATGATTTTTTTAAATATTGCAATAATTATAATAATTAATCAAAAGATAATTCCATAAAATAGAGAATTACAAAAATTTTGAACTAGAAATGATAATATAAAAAATGAATTCCGCTACCGAAAATGAGCGAAAAATGAACAGTGAGCAAATTTTAGAATAAAATACTCAATTTGGAACACCCCGTGCACACCTCAAAGACAACAAACAACAAGTACAACCAACACAAGCAATAGCACAGACGCTTAAATTAACTGACAGTCCTGTTTTTCAACCAATTATAAAAGAAACCTTCTCTTCCCTACTTCAAAAGTCTCCAAGAAATATAAAAAAGTTGTACAAGAAAATACGAAAAAGCACGAAAACAAAGACTTTACTGGTGTTTAGAAAGCAAAAACTGATAATGAGACAAATATTTCACTTATTGAAAGCGAAACTTTAAAAGATAACGGAATTTGTGAAATAAAAGAAACGCAATTTTTCAATGCAACATTTTTCAACTAACTTTCCTAAAGAGATCAAGCTAATTATAAAAAACCTCTCTATTAATATAACATTTATTGCGTATTCTGTGCAAAATAGACTACCTAACGTACAAAATTCAAATTATTTAATGCAGAAATTGTTTTAAATTGTTTTATTGGTCTTCTTCACCTAATAGATGAACGTTAACCAAAAGAGACTATTTTACAAAGTTTAGTTGATTTACACGCCGGTGCAGCGGAAACAGATACTTTCAGCAGCCGCAGCACACCCAAATATTACGCCACAGTACATGTAATGGTTTGAAACTCCATGTTTTCTAATCCTTCGGAATCCCAGAAATTATATCAGACCAAGCAGCAAATATTTAGATCTCAGTTGTATAAAAACATTTGCTTTTCTCTTGGGGTAAGTGATTCCAGGAGAAAAGAAAAAGTTTTTATTATTTAAACATACATTATTACCCTCAAGCTATTGCCGCAGAACATACCATCGGGCCTTCAGAATGTGTCAGCATGATATGGAGTGACAATCACAAAAATTGAAACAAAAATTTACATCTCTATTTAATTGCTTTAAACAATTCTGTACATTTTTCATCGGGATATTCTCCCTCCTTGTTATTCTTGGGAATACAAATAAATCACCCACTCAATTTAAATTTAAAATAGACGAATCCATAAAAAGAAGAAATATAATGATAGAAATATGGACAAATGCGTTAAAAAACTTACAAAATACACATTATATTTCTGTAAAAAACGTTAATAAAAATTAAATTCGCTAATTTCGTGGTCCGCTTGACCAATTAATATATTACCAATTAATTAAGGTTTTTAGTTGAGATAAAAAAGTCAATGGCAGGAGCGGGATTCGAACCCACGATCTTCGGCTAGACCTTAATTAATTGTAATAGTTAATAAAAATGGAAAAAAATTGAATTTAAAGTAGGAGATTTTGTCATGTATAAATCATATCATTTATCTAGTAAATTACTCCAAAAAATTGCTATATTAATACCAAAATTAGATATACGTTCTAAACTGTCTTATACAATAAAATTACAAGAGGATTTCAAAATTAACCAACATAAAATAATTGCAGCCCACATTTCACCACTAAAATATTACGATTGACGTTGTACAAAAATTTGGAAATAATTAAAAAAAGATAAAATTGAATTGGATAACTAAAAAATTAAATAAAAATATAACTTATAAATAGTTGGTGCTTACTAATAATTCTTAAATAAAACATAAAATCAATAGTAAATGCCTAATAAATTATTTTAAATTCATTTTAAATATCTTAAACTGTTATAACAATTGTTGCATAGTTCAAAAAAATGTAATAGTGATAGCACCAAACCACAAATATATGTAATTTATATCACGAAATTAAACACAAAATCAACCATGTTTTTATAATTACAATAACATATCTTCCATAACGAATCTAATTTTGTTGCTTATATATATATAATAATTGAATAAATAATTTATAATTTTTTTAGTTATCCAAATCACTATATTATATATGTATATATACTTTTATGTGTATATATATATATATATATACATAAAAGTATAATTTTGTTAATATTTTTAAATCCAAAAATGCAGGTGCTTCAAGTTACAGACGAGCACTTACTTTTGGGCCAAAGCCCTCGTATGTGCAGAGAATCGTTACCGGTTACTCGATGTGTCCCATCTAATTGTAAGGTGCTACTCCTTGGCGTGAGTACGAGTGGGTTTGAAATTTCATGCGGCGGGTAGCTGAATTGATCTAGTTGTTGACAGCACCCCCCGGAGCCCAACCTCATTGACTGGATGGATAAGACATAGGTCTGCCCTCGGACTGCCAACACCCGGGGTTTGGTGATCTCGAGGATGCAGGCAATTTACTGTAAATAGCGAAAGCTGGTATTGCCGGTGGACTGCGAGAAACGAATATGATCAACTCGGAACATGTTAGAATGTACGTACATGTGCCGATTTGAGTCTATATAAATCCAAATCCATATCTGAACACTGCGATTTAAGTATGAAAAATATAAAAGAAAAGTCGTATATTGTTGTAAGTGCGTTTGATTGATGAAATGAGTCGAAAGTAGTATTGTTTGATGTACTTACCCGCCTTAAAGCAATTTTTTCTATCAATAAAATATTTAAAATATAACATTGTATTTATGACAACAACTAAATACTTTACAACTTTATATGAGAACAATCTATATAAATAATCATTTGTTTTCCTGCATTTTTTAACCCGTATTTGTTAATTAGATCGTCCGAAATTCAGGACTTCGAAGTGATCGATTCCACTGTTAATAGTCTTAGGTCATCAAATTAGTTATGAATTTTAGTCAGGAACGATTAATTTACCAATCCAGAAAAGCTCCCCTGCAACATACACGAGCTTTATTCAGGTCACCGCCGACAATTGGGCTCCCTCTTTAATCAGAGTAGCTTATTTACAAATTATTACGCCAGTTTTACCCTTTTCCCACTTGTGTCCTCAATCATGAGAATTTTGTCGGATTATGGAGAGAAGGGCTGGATTTATTATGTTTTAATCCTCTACGCTTTTCCTGACGTTCCTGTCTCTTACTATAGAAAAGCTATTTTTAAACGCATTTGAAGCACATTAGGCTCAATTATTTGTAAAACTGCTTGTAAGAAAAAATTGTATTGACCTTAACACACAAGAGTATGTGATGTTTGATTTAGGTCTGAACAGTGTTTGCTGGGAAAAAATAAACTTATGGAGAACCGTAGCTACCGTTTTTCTGCCCTTTAATCGTTCTTATAAAACAAACAGAATTAATATATTTATGAATACTCATAAAACAACAATTGGTTGTATAATATAATTACATATTTATATTTTAATGAATTTATTTATTTTATATCTTAAATATAAATAATAATATGTTATATAGATCACATAGATATATACTCATTATCACTCCTAAATCATTGATTAATTATAATCACTCTCACTCTCTATATTATCTGAGAGCCGGTTACTAGACAACTGCATTTTAAGGTTATTGGGAAGAGATCGGAAAGAAAGTATTTTGTACTTGGGGATTAGAGAGAGATTGGAGGGTAGTGTGAAATATTTGTTGCTGGACCTTGCAAAGTGTTTTGTGTAAGGAACATTTACGTTTTTATTGATGGTAGGGTTTGAAATGTCGAACGGGGCGTTGGCTATGGATCTAAGTATTTGTGATTGTAGAGTCTGAAATTTGCGTAGATTGGAAAGTTATTTTAACCCCATATTTCAATGCCAAATGACCATATTGCTTTCTGTATTGAGGTGAATATGAATGTTTTTCGAGGGAGTTTTTAGACTTGTCTATCTTAGATCTTAAAGATATTGGTATATTTGATTCTGTCCTTTTGCGCCATATGTTATTCCATGTCAGTAGCTTAGATTTAGTTTGGGATGCCAAATGTATTAGATGACGTTTTCAGTCGGAAGGGAGTGTTACAAAAGAATAGAAATCCAGTAATGCGTGGGAGGGTGAAGGTTAGGTGCTGGTATTTTGAAGTGTTTTTCAAGGATATGTACTGTTTCTTTTTGGGGAGGGTCTGGTGAGCTGGAGTTGGAGAAGAAAATGGCAGTGTCATGTTTGTATGGGCTGGTATGTGAAGAGTGCAGACCAGGTCATTGCCACCATAAGATAGAAATGAAGACATAGATGAATTTGAGGTGGAAAATGCAGAATAGAAAAATGTTGCGTGCAGGCAAAAATATATATTGTTAAATGAGTATTTTTTATACAGAAAATACAATTATAAATATAAAACTAATAATAAAACAATGTATAAATTTTAAAATATGCATTGCTGATGATCTCTACATTAGACTTACCGAAGTGGTTTTGATATTTTTTATTTTCTAATGCCATAATTTGATTTTGACAATTTTCGTCTTAACCCATTTATCACTGCAACAACATTTTTACATATTCACTTTTTTTTAAATGATAGAAAATTGCAATGAAAATGTTTGGCTCTTAACCTATGCTTGTTATGGTTAGGAAAAATTAGTAAATTAGCCATAATAGAGAGTTAAATTTATTTTTCATGGTGTTTAAAAGTGGTAAGTAATATGATAACGTTATCTTTCTCATTTTGAAAAATTAAATTAAATGAGACAATAGTAACAAGCGTGTATACAGTGGCCCAATGATGCCTTTTCATTTTTACCCTTCAACAAAGAGCAAAAGAAAAAAGTTTAATTAATCGTAACCTCTACAATCTTTCCCGAGAACTTAAAATGTACTTAAAACTCATTAAATATTGTAGTATAAATTAAACGTTTCTTTTATATTTATGTCCAAGTTTAACAAATTTTCAATTTTGTGTTACGCTTGCCATTTGCAGTAAACATAGAGATGAAAGACAACTCTCATAATATAAACCGTCCTCTGACGAAATAAATGAGATCAAAATAAAAAGAAAGGACTTAAAAAATCATGAGAACATAATCGAAAATATAATGTAAATACAAGCCTCCAAATTGAGTTAACTTGTAAATAAGCAACCGTTAATAACATAAAAGAGATAAAAGTAAAAAAAGTACTAAAAACTTTTTCTACCTTTCACTTTACCGTCAGAAGTCTGAACCCACATCAATCCACGCCACAGCCAAAATGTGAAAACGACAAAGATCTCTATCTTCACTGATAATGATGTGAAGCTACCAAAAACAGCACTGAAATCTGCTCTGACTTCCGATGTATATTATTACAAAAATTTCAGACTGTTTTTACCCATCAATTCCGCTCTTTCTTAACCAATTTTCGAGCCCAAGGGAAACAATTGAGACGAACCAATCATTTTTAGGGTTAGAACTAACGAACCATTACTTCAATGATGAATGAATTTCTCGGACAAGCCAATAAGTGAAACTTTACTTGTTTTTTAAGTATTAAGTTTAACTTGAAACAATTGATTCTGATATAATTCAGGGCTAGCGTTAAAAACATGTCAGCAGTTATATAAATTTGACCTTTAAATTCGTATTATCCTATCATGAAATGAACCCAAAGGGAAAAGCCCAAGACCTTTCCACAAGCATGATTATTTACGTAAGTAGCCCGAGGGCTTGATCGATGGTAAATCTAACTATTTCTCGTTTTCGTATTTATGATTGAACTGAGACTTAACTTCTTACGACCATACTTTAACAAAATTTGTTTTGTTAAATTTAATTTAATTTATGAAGGTGTTAATTCAGTATACATTTGATATTTATATAATGGCGTATTGTATACATATGAATAGAATAGGATTGGAAATATAAGAAATTATTTATGTAATTATGTTTCACAATGGTCGGCCGTTGTAGTATGACTCGGCTAATTTACATTTTGCGTCCAGCTAATATACAAAACTTTTCATGTTATAAGGCTGGTTTTATTGTGTTTATTTTGTCGCATCTTTTCCAACCATATAGCTGAAGAGTTCCTTTCTAACATAAAATATGTATGTATTAGAAAGTAAACCATACAAAAAAGTGGAATAATTAGTTACGTTCTTATAAAGATCTCCATTACACAAAAAACGAAAGTGGCTCATAATTAATATCAATATTATAATAATATCATTAATATCAACATCAATAACGATTGGAAAAATAAATTTAAAATATATTTAAAAAAAACAAATTTATACAAATCATAAAACGTTATGCTTCAGTAAGGCTGAAAATTCAATTTACATTTTGCGTCCAGCTAATATACAAAACTTTTCATGTTATAAGGCTGGTTTTATTGTGTTTATTTTGTCGCATCTTTTCCAACCATATAGCTGAAGAGTTCCTTTCTTATTGAATATAGGTAATGTTAGGAATTTAAATTTTACTTAAATCAATTCACTACGATTTTTTAACAAACAGATGAAAGTTCTTTGCATGTTTCGTATTTCAACACCGGTGGCTTTCCGGCCATCGATCGCATTGCGTCTAAATCGCCTGTATCACGTTTGCACCTATTTGCTTCTTGTCTTGGTTAGTTGGAACAAATGTCGTCCTCGTAGGAAATCGCAAGCTGCGTCCATGCAAATTTTAAACCATATCCGCTTAGTATTTCTGTTAGCAAGTAATGATGTTCCGGTGACAGCCTTACCTCGAATGTAGTGTGGGAAATATTTTTGGTTTGGGGCCCAACACACATACATGCATACATGCTCCTCTCTTTTCACAAAACATGAAGGCAAAGGAAGTAAGATCCACAAATTTAACAAAACTTTTTTTGGTGATACTATATCGAAAAACATTAGCCATGAGTCTGAGCGTAAATGGAAAGTTAATATTTTCAGTAATTTAAAAAAAAAATGAGTATCGGTTTATGTTGAGCATCTATTACAAAATCCTTGTATATCAGTCGATTTGTTTTTTATTTAAGATAGCAATAAATTACAATATTGTCAAAAATAGACATTTTTGATTTGATAAGTCGGAGGAATCGTTTTCTCACGCAACATATGGTGTTCCACCTAAAAATTGATAACTCATCTTGATTTGATCAAATTTCTTGGTATTATTACTATCACAAAGTTTTTATTTCCCATCTTTGATCCTACATCAACACCCATTTGTTTTTGTATCATTTTAAACCATGAACATTTTTGGTCTAATCAGCCGGGGCAGCATTTCCGATGCTCCACTTAGAAATTAATAACCCGTCTCGATTTTATCCAATTTGCACGATATTATAACCTTGAAAAGCTGCTCTCCTCATTTTTGAACACCTCGTAATAAATATTTTATTGATTTTATCTTATTATTTATAATATCCATAGACTAAAACAGCCAAAAACACAATTTTATAAAAATATTTCTGCATTAATGTACAACAGCCGGTGGATTTTTTCACGCGCATGTGAACTACCCACTTAAAAATTTATAACTCAACGGTAATCTATTAAATATTCATGGTATTATAACAGTTTCAAGGCTCTATTTCCTATCTTGGAGCCCAAATCAACAACCGTTTGTTTTTATGTCACTTACAACGAAACAAATAAAGAGGAAATCAATAAAACAGTCTTTGGATATTTTAGTTTAATGTCAAGTTCTAAAAATTAGACCAGTAAGATTATTTTAAAGTTATAATTGATTTCGTGATTTTCGAAAAAAATTGGAGGCAATCGAAAGACTAAAAAATAGAAAAAAGTTGAATTCATAAGGGTTTTTGTTTCAGAAAGTGACCTGAAAACTTGTGTTTCTTCTTTAAAAAATAATTCACTCTCTTCTCCTAAGTTACTATTATATATATGTACATATATATATATATATATGTATATATATATATATTTACACACACTTACGCAGGAAACTGTAATTGGTTTTATTTCAATCTGGCAAGAAAACGGTAATTACCTTAGACGATTAGTTTGTTGTTAAGTGAATTCTATATAGTTGTTGTGTTCAAACATGATCAAGGGGAAAGACAAATAACTGTTAACCAATTGCGAAGTGAACTACACCCGAAGAACTTAACACCTTTGTTGAGTTCCGAGGGAAATATTTATATTTCGTTCCATCGTCAATTGCTTTAAATACTGTAAAACAATTCAATGCACATTGGAACTTAAAGCGGAAAGCTGTGTGTATTGTACGCAAAGTATCGTATTTCTTTGCTGAAACGTAGTTACTCTACCGACCGTTTACGGAAGCTTTATCTTGCCTTCAGGTTACGGCCAGTTTGCAGCAGGTTAAAAAATATATCACCGAACAAAAAACTTTAAAAAACTGAGGAGGTTTTAATTCGATATTGCTCTAACGATAAGGTTTCCGACTGAACAGTTTTTCTCTGGCTAGTGATTATCATGGCTGCACACTTTTGTTCAGATACCGTTAGTCCTAGGCCAGGGGCCCATTTTGAGAAGGTCACAAGAACAGGGTTTATGACCGAGACAGCGACTACGACTGTTTTAGCGCTAATACATATCTAGTGATGTTGTTAGCAATTGAGAAATTTTAATTTTCCCGCCACACTGTTTTTTAATGAGGCCGTAAATATAGAAAAAGCAGGGAATTGAGAACGGCTACCTGCGGGAGACCTTCTTTGAACTAGGCCCCTATTGACCTGTGTACATATGGCTTCGTTCTCCATCATTTTCATGAAGGCACGAATCATTATGAATGGTATCCTTTCCTCTACTAATATTTTTTATATTAATTTCACTTCGCTAACAGCTCCCCGCAGCTACTTCATTTGTCGCTGAGTATCGAATCCTGATTACACGACTTTTGAAAAATAGCAAAAAGAGGGAAATTCGGAGGTTGTAGGTTGAGATGAGGGGTTGGTGTCCGAGAGGATCGACGTCACGATAGCTCAAGTGGTTAAGCACTGGAATTTCATCACAACCAAGACCTTAGATAAAACGAATAATGAATTGAAACTTCATTATATTCATCACCACATTTCAAGCTGTTTACTTCTAAATTGGGAAGCTATGTAGTTATGGAGTATACGGATGCCACACTGTTTTATCTGGGTAGTATATGGTTTTCTGGGCAATAGCTACCATAAATTGGAAAAAACTCTACGATTTTTGGCCACGGAAAGTAATCACGATAGGGGTGTTATTTTACTGGTTCGTATTTCATAAAGTTACGAATTTATTTCAGAGAGCAAATTGATATCAACGTGCCTAATAACTCCTTCCTTTTTAACTAGAGAGTCAGGGAAGTATACAAAAAGGTTCTCTTTCGATTGCATTTCACATTCAGTTAGATAGTTTGCAATGTATACTTGCGGTTTTTATTTTTATACGGTTTTTACCTGATGTTTGAATATCTAATACTGAGCTCTTATCTAATGATTTATCCTGGAATAACCATTTCCCAAGTAGCATTGGGTGACCATTGCGTAGATTTTTTCGGTACTTTCTACAAAAACGAAACAACCTCTGACCTAAATAAATCTATTGGCTGAAAGACGGAGCCTTGTCTCTTGCTGGAATAACCACTTCCCCTCTTTCAGATAAAAATTCTGATTTTTATATAACAAACATTTGGAATAGTTATTTGGCGGGCTATTAATGAATTTTCGCTTATTTACATTGCTAGTTGATTTAATGACAAGGGAATTATTGAGTTTTATGATATCTTGAAAACAAATTATTTCCTTTTCACCACTTATATTACCTATAGAACTATTGGTCTTTTTAACTTTTGATTTAACCGGGGGAGCTTCCCCTCCCTCCAGACTCAGCACTCATAATGGTCTTAGGCTATTAAAAATTAAAATAAGCACACATTCGAGCCACGAAAAAAAAAGTAATTAAAAAATTACGTAAATAAAACTGAAATAATTTTCATTGAGAAAAGGCTTATTTACAATAATCCTTTTGTGATTTTTATTGTTTAACTAAATTATTAAAGAAAATTTATTACTTTTAGAATCTGAAAAAATTGAATATATTAAGTGAGATTTTTTTAGCTATCAATCGTAGAACACTCCATGAAAATACATACTAATAACTGTGAAGAACGAAGTATGTACGTCTATACCATTCTTGGGCCCGATAACGACTGACGTACATCGTTAAACTTTCGTAAAACAGCTGTTGGATTTATTCAATCAATAAACATGTGTCAGGAATTATCAAAGTTATTAACAGAAATGAAATGAGATGAAAATTCGATTCTGTCTACAATTATAGTCTGATGGCTCTCACGGGAAAGTGCAAATGACCGTCAATTAACCATATCTGAGGGCGGACATCACCCGAAGAAGATCATGCTATGAATTTAATAGTGTCGGCATTTCTCCAGGCAAATTGTTTCTCCTGATAAAAAAGAGTTAATTGATTTTTTCAAATATTTGAACAAGTTTTCGTAACTGAAAAAAATAAAGTTTTTTTTTTAATTTGTATTGACTTAGGATGTGTTTTCATAATATCCAATTTGTCAGATATTTTCCAATCTTTTGGCGTCAGGATTAATCACCCAAATAAAGTGTAAAAAAACAAGTTTTGGGTTAAAAAATGGGTAGATAAATTTAGAGGGCACACTCGAAACATAAAGAGGCTCTATGTAAGTGGACTGTGAGCAGTTTTCTACAAAATTATAATGTTTGTAAAGATAAGGCATTTTCCCTATATAATTAATTATAAGATAGTAACATTAAAATTGCCCATAATTATGGCCAAAATAAGAAAACTACATTTTAAATTGAATATATTTATTAATTACAGTTGCACAAATTTTCCAGTTCGAGCATTTATAAATTTGACATAAATGAAAAATTTTCCTTACTTTACACAAAGCGAGAGGTAATAAAATAACAAAAATATGGAAAAATATTGCAATAAAATATAGATCTCAAAGAAATGAGTTTCTGTATGTGTTTCCAGCGGTGTTATATAACTTTTTTTAACACTACAAATCCTCAATATAAACTTACTTTTAAAAAATATTTGAAGTAAGAAATAAATAAATAAAAGAGAAACGAAACTTTACGCGGGCTTATCAGCAATTCCTGCCGCTTGGAGGTCTTTTCTAAAATTAAACGATGGCTTCGAAAAGCTCAACCAAAAATATTTTACTCACAATGAGATAAATTTGCAGATTTGCGCATTTTTTAATATTCTTGGAAGGAATAATAAAATGGAATCTGTGGGAATAAAAAGAAAATTAAACGCAGATAAAAACTAAAAGAATAAAAAGTTTATTTGTTTGACCAAAAACTGAATTTAATACACTTTTAAAAATATAATCAAATTATAAATGAAAATATATGGGCCCTTGGCTTAATATGAACAAAATAATGTTCCAATATACGAAGGTTAAAACGAAAGAACACACTAAAAGGACAAACTGGTACTTTCTCAATTAACCTTCAAATACCAGAGAGATTTTTTATGGGACAATTTGCTTCAACGGGTATCAATCGATCAAATGGTTGCCTTGATCAGACTGTCAAGTTCTTATTCACATCTGATGCCAAGTTGCAGAGGTCTTGGTGGTTATACGTTTCACTTTAAGACGCATCACCAGCCATTTCATGAACCTCGACTGTGAGACATTCTAGCAGCGCCGTATACAGAGGCTCTGGCTCGTCGTCCTGTTCTTCAAATTCCTGTAGATACGCTCAACCTGGAAATGTAAACAGGCCCGTGCGGATATTGGCTTTGGTCATCGCTTTCCAAATCCTTTCCATCCTCACCACCGGCCACAGTTGTGTGAGTGGGAATTTGAGCGTTCACGGTGCTCATGCTGCGTGACAACCTAACTTTGAAAAGGAAAAATTAACAATGAGGAAAAATATCGTGCTGGCAATTTGTACATGTGTTAAGTAATAAGAAAATCATAGTCGTAATTTTGAATGCGCGCTGTTTTTTCACATAATTTTTGTGTTTGATTTCGGCAATTTTTGTTTCTTCACTAAGAACACCAGAAAAAACGAAAATTATTTTAAACTAATAAAATTTATGCATGTGGGATACTGTAAGAAAAAGGAACATCATAATAACAGATATTAATTTTACAAATATGTTTTATTTTGATATGTACAAAAATAATAGAATAAAAAAAACAGATACAAGTAGAAAAAGTAAAAAATACAAAATATAAATTGATGAAAAAAAATCAGATACGTCTTCAAAATTCCTCGTCGATTGGGATGTTGTCGATGTACTCGTCGTCGTCATCTCCGTGGTCTTCCTTTACTCCGAAATGCTTCAAACTATCGTAATAAACCCTTGATTCGTCTTTTCCTAGGAACTGACTNGACCACCGACACTTTTTCTTTAAAAATAAAGGCCTTTAGCGGTTTTTTTTCCAAAACAGCGTATTTCATTCGATTCGTCTCTTCTAAATCTACTAGATAGCGTTAAAATCTAAAATTCGAAAAAAATGGAGTTATACTGTTTTTCCCCTGACCCCTTCATATATTAAGGGCCCGTTGCACCAACTTCGTTTAACCTTGGTTCAGTACTGAACGGAGTTCAACGCAAATATCGGCGTTTTTCAATCTCTATTGATCCGAGATCAAGTGATGAACGTCGAGCAATTCTGAACGGTCGTCGAGCCCGGGTTAAACAGGGTTCAGAGCTGAACAACGTTCATTTGATAATATAACCTGCGCGTTGTTTAACCGTATATTGAGATAGATGGACGCATTTTTACCTAGTTATTTAGAGGAATTAACAGATGATGAAGATTTCCTTGAGTTAGTAGCTCTACATATAAACAAAGAAAGGGTTTTTAGAACCAGACAGGAACATTTTCACGAATGGGATAACGATGAATTCTTCAATAGATTCAGAATGACAAAGAATGCAGTGAACTTCGTGTTACAGAAATATCTTATCTTATCATCATCGTACTGGCTTTGGAAACCAGTTAACTGGGTACCCAGTATATCCATTAATACTTTGTCCTGACTGTCGTCAGCTGGAAGTGGTGGCCCACCTCCAGTTTTTTTAATATGGGCACTTTTTCCGGAAAGTTTTTTTTTCCTCTTTTCTTAATATTTTCGTACTTTCCTTTTAAAACGGCACTGCTTCTCGCAGTAACCCCATGAGAGTTATACTCCCCTGTAATCTGTTGCCAACAGTCTGCCTTTTGTTTGGCACTTACGGCGTCTGTCTTTCTGTTTTCCACAATGAGGACATATTTCCGAACTAGGTCTAACAAAATATTCTCCTCAGTTTTTGTGAAATTCGCCGCCCGTTTTTTGTCCGACATATTTTGAAATAATAAATGAAATAACACAAACAACGAAACAACCAATGGATATAGACAAAAACTATAATCTAAAACTAATTGAAAGACTCTAAAAACTACTTAAACTGAATAAAATACAATAAAAACTACTTAAACTAAAACTAATTAAAGACTATAAAAACTATAAACTTACTACCTAGTGGTTCAATAAACAATGAAATAGCTAAAAATAAAATACAAAATAAAAGCAACAAAATTAAAGTGGTTAAACAAATAAAGAATATAGATTGAAAAAATAAAAAACACTAAAAAAAACAATGAAATCAACACAAAAAGACTAGGGAAAGCGGTACAGCAAACAATGCGAACAATGAAAAACTACGACGTATAGCTATAACCGTACAAAAAGGCTATAATCAGTTGTACCAACGACTGGTTGAACAGCGATCAGCTGAACGGCGATCCCCAGCACATGGTGCAACGCTCCCTTCTCTGAACTTCGTTCAAATTGTGAACGACGTTCCAGTGAACCCGGCTTGAACCGTGACTGGTGCAACGGGGCCTAAGGAGTGGATCCCAACACATGGAAATTGGCTTCAATTATCATGATCCCATAATCCCACAAACCTCTTCACAACGTCTCCTATCGTTATATAATTCTAGTTCCCATTATGGGGACGATCTTTGAAAAACTCTACATACAACGACTTTATCCAATGCTTAGTTATATTTATTTAGTCGGCAGTTAAGTTGTTGCCCAGCTGCCTTTCTCAATGTTGGGCAAGTATTAGATCCCGTGTGGCCTTTTGGGTTGTTGTGATCTCAAAGGCATCCGACTCGTTACCTACTACACAATACTACTACAAGCTACCTATTATAAAACACTTATAGATTAATATAATAATTACTGAAGGTCCTGCACTTCACTGACAGCTCCCCGTGGTCACTTCTTGTTCGCTGGGAATTCAATACGATTACACTTAATTTGAATATTTGCCGAAAAGAGGGGAATATGAAAGAGTTGTATGTTGACATGTTGAGTGGAGGTCTCAGCGGACCAAAATCACGATAGCTCAAGTGGATAGAGCGCCGGGGAATAGACCAAGAAGTCGTGGGTTTCAATTTTTCCTTTCAACCACACTTTACATAGGAATTACAAATCAATTTAAATAATTAGATGGCATGTTGAAACAACATACGATATATATAGTATAATATATGTATAAACATATATAATTTTATTTTTTTTAATAATAACTGTTTTTTTTACTTTTCATTGAACCACGTAATCTGCTTTTGAGAATCGTCTATCCACTTGGCTCAAAAAATAATGACAGATCTTCCTTTTTTGTGAGGAACTCTTGGACTTTAGGATTGAGCAATTTATTAAAAGCTAACGTTCATCATATTTTTAGAACCATTTCGAAGCTAATTAAGCCGGTGACGTACCCATCTGAAATTTACATCCCCCGTGAACGACGCGGAACAAATGATTTAGTGGAAGTGAAGATTCAAAGGGCGGTTTGAACGAATTGAGAAGGGTTGTTGAACGCCACTGGGAACTTCTCAATGCCGTCACCGCCCTGATTTAATTAAGTTTGGACCATCTGAGAAAGGGTGAGGGAGATATGTAAGTGAGATGAAAGATGAAGGAAAATGGGAGACGGATAACAGTAAATTGATAATCTACAGAAAGCGTTAAACTTTTAAGTGGAAGCACTTGTTCCAAGTCCATTGATCTGCTGGTAATATCGCCAAAGCTTGGGGGGAAATATTCATTAGCAAATACAATATTTGAAGTCTTTCCTAAAAGTTAGTAAACATGGGTTTCTTTATAGGCAAATATTGTCAATGTTATTGTTTGATGGGTGGACATGGTCTGTTTCTCCTGAACTCACACTGCGTTACGGCCAGATGCGCGTTACATCCAATACTCATAATATGTCTATGTAAACAAAAATCACAGTTTTTTAAACATTCTGAAGAAATTCAAAATTTTAATTTAAATAATACTAATGTAACACTGCTGATACGTTTTTTTAGAAAAAAATAATTTATAGTATATACCTTTGATTTGTAAATCTGAACAAATTTGTTATTAATGGGTTATAAACCAATTAATCTGCGCAGTTGGTTAAAGCTAGTCCGTATTAATCGTGGTCACTGAGCTCATTTATTGAATTTTTTAACATTTCGTTAATATGATCAGATTAGTAATAGTGTATATAACACTAACAAAAAATAAAAACAAAAATAAATAAAAACTGAACCGGTTTTCCTAGACATCAATAATACCTTTGATTGTGTTTAGCATAATGGGCTTGTTTACAAATTAACCCATTAAAACCTATCCTAGGTATTTAATGAACATAATCATCTCTTGTCTAATGGGCCGACGCTTTAGAGTCCACTAGGGGGAATCATTTATGAAGAATTTAACTTAGCCGTTCTGGTGTTCCTCAAGGTTCTGTGCTGGAATCAACATTGTTTATCGTTTACTGTCAACCATGTCCCATTTGGCCTATTTGCGTGGCGCATCTATAATATCATAAACAGACCGAAGGATGCTTTACGAAAATTGGATAATTAAGAGATGGGAAATAAGAATTAATCCTTTAAAAAATGTCGTTATTCTTTTCACTAGGAAACAACCTATACTGGGTCATTACGAGCGGATAAATGAGAATTTAATACCCTGGTCTAAAATTAAATTTTACGACAAAAGAAAAATGGAGCCTAAACTTTATGGAGTCTTCTGAATAGCCCTTGCAGTTTGATTGCTAATATTAGAATCATTGTTCCTAAAAAGAGAAAATATAAACCCCTATAGTTGATGTCATGGGTCCTTTTTCTTGTCATGTTAAGCTCCTACCAATCAATTGAGATGAAGACTCCAGTTTACTGGATTTTTTCCCAGTTTGGGTTTTTGATTTTTTATCTACTGTTTAAAAATTGAAGTTATTACTTATTATTTATTTACCTGTTTATGTAAGTAGAAGTTATGTATTCGAACTCTGTTCACAAAAAATTATAAACATTCAATTAATTAAGGTTTTAAGTTGAGATAAAAAAGTCAGTGTCACGAGAGGGATTCGAACCCACGACCTTCGGCTTGATACGTTGCTACTCTACCACTTGAGCTATCGTGACTTCCATCCCCCCGAGAACTAACTTCCCATCTCAACCCCACCTTTTTGAATTTTCCCTCCTTTTTGCCATTTTTCAAATGTCGTGTAATCGGATTGGATTCTCGGCGACAAATGAAATAGACACGGAGAGCTTTAGTGAAGTGTACTTAATTTTAATCAATTAAATTCACTATTTTTCGTGGTCCGCTTGACCAATTAATAACATTCAATTAATTAAGGTTTTAAGTTGAGATAAAAAAGTCAGTGTCGCGAGCGGGGAAGTTAGTTCCCCGGGGAATTGAAGTCACGATAGCTCAAGTGGTAGAGTAGCGGCGTATCAAGCCGAAGGTCGTAGGTTCGAATCCCGCTCGTGAACTGACTTTTTTATCTCAACTTAAAACCTTAATTAATTGAATGCTATTAATTGGTCAAGCGGACCACGAAAAATAGTGGATGAAAAATTATAAATTTGATACTATTATGCAGATATGGTTATTTAATTATCTAAGCAAAAATAAATGTACATGTACAGTAATTCTTCGTAATTTGTATGGGTGACCATTATATAATTCATATAATGAAGCAGGTGACCATGTCTGTTAATTAGTGTATGGTGGCATTTGTAAAAATATTTAATTACCTTAATGTACCTTTTTAATATTCACGCCAGTAAATATTTTTTGGGAAAAAATACTATCAGCGACCCATTCAGTCATAGTGATATTTAAATCGTTTAAAACTGATAATTGGGATTCAAAGTCCATGCTGTACGATTCTATCTCATAAAGTGTGCTACTGTGTATCTTGGAATTTTGGCCACTTAAATACAATAACAAAATTGGCATAGGACAGTTAAAATTTTTTAAAACGATTTTATAGTCCAAGAGACACTCCCGACCCGTACGTCAGGTTAGAAATATGGAAGGTCCATTCACAATTTAATATTCAAAATAATACTTGGTTATGGCAGACAATTGTGAGAATGCCATAACCAAGTCTAAAATTACATTTTACGACAAACGAAAAATGGAGCCTATACTTTATGGAGGCTTCTGAATAGCCCTTGTAGTTTAATTGCTAGTATTAGAATCATCGTTCCTAAAAAGAGTACTACTATATTATAGTAGTAGACTTTTACTATAGTATAGTAGTATACTTTAGTAGTACTATAGTATACTAAAACTGCCCCGTCGTGACTTCTTTTAAGTCAAAATATTTATGTCTTGACCGAGTATTATTATCTAATTTGTTTCAGCTAATAGATAGTAATCAAATCTCTTTCAACTGGATGGGAGTACTCAGAAATTATGTCTTACCAATTGGGCATGAACATATTTTTCGTTCCGAAGAGTTGAAATTAGATTAAAAAAATTTAAAAATTAGATTGATTAATTTAAGAATAATCTTATCTGTTTAGATATATAGTCTGTCTTGAACTTCCTGTATAATACCTATTATTTTACTATATATTAGAGCCACATTTCAATATTAATATTAACAGTAAAAAATGAAGACTCATTACACAGCTTCGTTTAGGTAACAGAAAGATTTGGAGCATTTATTTTAACAGAATGAAATTATACTTCCATACTTAGAATAAAATGTGTTCTTTATGTATCTCTCAAGCTCCTAATGATTTAATACACTTTATAATTAACTGCCCCGTCGTGACTTCTTTTAGGCCAAAATATTTATCAAAATATTTCTTGGATTCCGACTTAGAAAACGCAATATTAATACCAGAGTTAAATTCCGCTATCTTGGAACAGAAAATGAATATAATAATAAAATTAATATACATATACGCATTTAATATAAATTCCATGCAATGTAAATCTAATGACTTGTTTTATGTTTGCTTTATTTACATATTATGTTGTATTAAAACTACTTCCTGTGGACGCCATAATTAGCTATAGCAGAGTAATTATAATAGTAGTTTCTCTCAGACTATCTATTCCCACAGGTAAAATTTCTTTTGCTAAATATTTCATTACTTGGATACGAAATAGCCGACCGGAACTTTTGCCCTTTTTGCTTTAGTAACTTGTCTAAGCAGTGATTTACGTTTGACTGTATCAAACTTAGTTCGTTTGACAGTTGACGAGTGCTTTTTTTGAAGAATAGACCTCAACTGCCTTTTATTGAGGCCGGCTGTTTGCAACAGATGTTGGTCTTGCTACGTCACTCATGAAGCTTTAAACACCATGTCATATTGAAGGAACAAATGTGTGGATTGATTTGTTCACAAGCCCATATTTTTAATGCAGTAAATTGTCTATTCTACGGATTGATTTACCCAGACAATCAGGCTAATTATTTTCCCCTAAAGCTCGAATTTTTTGTTCTAATGCGTTAAACTAACTCTTTCCTTTTCGCCAGGCTTCAGTTTCTGGGTGCGAAGTGCAGCATAGTCATTAAATTTTATTAGGTGATCATTTGAAAAAGTATTGTAAAGCTGTTCTGACCCATCGACCGTGAGGCCAAACGGGTAGTTGGACGTTTGAGATAAAAGGTTTTATTTTATTTTACACTTTACATTTTCAGAATGAGATATCACATAATAATTATTTAAGACTATTCTACTTACATATAGCTTGTCGATTTTAATTAGGAATTACTGGGATAAGTAGATAAATCATAAATTATAGGGACAAGGTGATCAGAGAAATATAAACTGTATAAGATATAACAATGCACAACTTGGGCTATCAAGGCGCTTTTATCTAGCCACGCTCATAGTTGTGTATATCAAAGCGTCCGTTGTTCGGATATTCATATTGAGGAATGTCCGGGGCTATTGAAGATGGGCCAACGCCCTTGAACGTACAAAATAAAGAAACATTCATACGTAAATTCTGATCTAATATAATCTGTACTAATGTTTACTAAAAAATTATTAGTTTGGATTAGAAAATTAAGAAACCACAGCAGATTCCATTAAGAAAGTGCATTGTTTTTTCTACGGTGGGTGGTCATATGCACCACCCTGTAAATCCTCAGCTCACGATTTTTTTTTCAAATATCAAAATAATGAAAAACCTAAACATACGTGTCTAAGTGTCTAATGGTTTTCTCTGTGACAGACTCTCGAGCAGTAAAGCAGGAGGTCGTGGATGCAATTCTCACCGTCGCCCCAGCCCTTTCGTTGACTCTCCCTTTTTTTCAGAAACGACAACCGAACAACTAAACAAATAATGAGATCTGGCTAATATTCAGAAAATAAAGCCATTAAAAAATTATTTTATCTTCATTTTAATTTATGTACTGTTCATTTTTATCAAAGAATATGCCGGATACTGCAAGACAACGATTGTTTTTCTTGAAAATTTTTTAAAATAGTTTTGTGAGAATAAAGTTAAATAGAAACAATGAATCCGTTTAACTAATAAAACTTTAAGGCTAATTTTAGAAAAATTGCAACGGCTGTTTTATTGTTGTGAAATTCGAATTCAAATTTTAGTCTTAAGACACCGAGATCCCTTGCAAATAAGCATAAATATCGTGGATCTGCATCGAAGAAAAATTACGTTCCCGTGTTATAACCAATGATTCTACTTTTTCTTACATTATCTTATCAATCTTAATTAAAGATATTATCCAACGTGTCATCTAGATGTCCATTTGGTTTCGTTAGTGGAAGCGACGTCGCATCCCGATGGCGCATCACAGGTCTTATAGGCCTTCTTTCCTACTCGAACTTAGACTATGCTAAGAAAACCAATCAACTTTAGGCCCAGAATGCAAATTGTCGCCTCCTGCAATGAATGCCTATGCCAGAGTCACCTTTATTTTTAGTACTCTTGACTGTACGAAAATTTCAGAGTATTTGAAAAAAGAAAACAAAAATATTCACTGAAATAAATGGTGAAAAATATAAATATGGGTGACGTGGTAACAAGAGTAACAAAAAATATATATCTTACAAATGATCTAAAAAGTTCTTAGATTAGTCTAACTTACATTAAAAAAATATATTTATAAGAAGATCTGAACGATCTGAATAACCCCCTGAAAGAAAACGAGTAATTATCATCACGTTAAAAGCATAATAAAACATTCTATGAAATAAAATCTTAATCATAACCCCACCATCGTACCAAAACCACAATACATTAATCAAAAATTCATTACATTTTCCACATAGGAAGAATTTCTGTAAGTTCTTTCAAAGTTTCTGAATATTACCAACAGATTCGTATCCCAAGTTTCTTCTTAGTTTAGTGTTTTAATTTTTAATTTACTCAAATGGATCCGCACCTAACTTCTTGTTCCAAGCCAACATTTTATAACCAAACAGGTATTCCATAAGCCTTCACATTAACTATTCAAACCACTTAATATGTAGAACTGTTTAACATGGATGCGAAGAAATCTATGTTACATAAAGTTAATTTTGGTTTCCCATAATATGAAATATTGTACTGTATAAACTTTATGAAATTAACTGATTTATATGACATTTGTTTTAAATTGTACGCAATTTAAATATACACAAAATAAAATTTTTGAAACAACGGCAAGTGAACCTGCACAACTCACGTTCTATGCACGCATACGAGAGGACGAGGGAGATATCGACTCTCTCACTCTCACTCTTTCTCTCATTCTGTCTCTCCCTCCTATCATTTTTCCTTTCTCTCATTCTGTCTCTCCCTCCTATCATTTTTCCTATCTCCGTCTATCCCTCCCACTCTCCTATTTTCTTTATAGGTCTTCTCTTTATTTCGCTATCACTCTCTTTCTTTCTGTAGCTCTCTGGTTTCTGTTTTTCTCTTAATCTCAATATACTATTTATCTCTGTCTATCTTTAACTGTCTTTTTGTGTTTCTCTCTCACTCCATTTCTCTCTCATTTATTTCTTTCCCCTTCTCTCTTTCACTTTCTCTCTCTATCTCTCTCTCTCTCTCTCTCTCTCTCTCTCTCTCTCTCTCTCTCTCTCTCTCCCTCTCCCTCTCCCCCTCCCACTCCAACTGCCCTTTGTCTATCTATATTTCGACTTATCTATCCATCTATTTGTCTTTTTTTCTGCCTCTCTCTTTCAATCTCTCCCACCCCTTCATAATCACTCTTTCTCGCTCTCCCTTTTTATCTCTCTCTCGCTCTCTTTCACTTAATCCCTCAATCATTAATCTTCCTTCTCCGTATCCCTTCCTCTCTTCCTATTTCTCTCTCTCTCTCTCTCTCGCTCTCACACACACACACACACTCTTCCTCTCTAATTATTTATACATAAGATTTTCTACTTACTAGTATTTACTAGTGTTTACCGTTTTTTTTCTTAAGACTTATAGTTTTTTTGAATAATTAATTATAACTATAATACATATAGCTATAAAAAATATCCAATTCGCACAATATATACATATTAAGTGAAATTTTTACTATATAAATTGAACTAAAAGGGACAAAAATAAATCTACTATCGTTTACTGCTCAGTGACAGATTGTCATGAAGATGGCGTGAAGCCGAAACGTGTGTTCGTGAACCGTGTACTTGCGGCACAAGACGGACAGTCGTGTGTTCACTGTAGATGAGTTAAACAGTATATGGACCACTCTTTCTCGCTCTCCCTTTTTATTTCTCTCTCGCTCTCTTTCACTTAATCCCTCAATCATTAATCTTCCTTCTCCGTATCCCTTCCTCTCTTTCTATCTCTCTCTCTCTCTCTCTCTCTCTCTCTCTCTCTCTCTCTCACACACACACACACACACACACACACACTCCCTCTCTGATGATTTATACATAAGATACTTACTAGTATTTACTAGTGTTTACTGTTTTTTTCCTTAAGACTTAAAGTTCTTTTGAATTATTAATTATAACTATAATACATATAGCTATAAAAAAATATCCAATTCGCACAATATATACATATTTTATGATAAAATATTTCCTAATGTTAAGTATGTTACAAGATTGAGAAATATCGTTCATAATTTCTCTACAAAGAGACCGCGGTAGCCGTATGGTTAGCACATCAAGATCACAGCTCGTCGACCCCACGGCCTCGGTTCGATTCTCACCGTCCCACGTGCAATTTCTGCCCTGTTCGGTTCCCTTCCCAACAAAAATAATGTTCGTATAATATGTGAATATGCTACTCAGGCTTATATAAAAAATCATAAGCTAAAAAAAAATCGTACTTTGATGCTCGACATTAACGTACTTGTTTTACTCGTAATTTATCAAGGCAAGTTAGGCAGTGATTATGAATATGAATCATATTGGATGCGTGTATCCCAGTCCGTAATAGTTTCACAAGTAATCAAAGACGAAAAGCGAGAATAGGAGGACATTAGAGAGATGGCCAGTATTGATCAAACTATTTCACTCCCTCGAAGAAGGCCAAACAAAAGTTTGCGAACTTGCTGATCGATTTGCAAACTTCATTTTCAACTTTATTTGTAACGCTTTTTTGTTTTGACATCTGAATTGCATTACGGGTTTCGTCAAATAACTGGATCAGAAAAATCAGATATTTTGGATGAATGTTGAATAAAAGAGTGGCATTCTTCCCTCTCACGTTTCATTTATACGCTGCAGAAACGAAAAAGAAATGAAAAACGTATTTTATATTTACATTATATTATTTAATCAAAATTTATTTATTTTACAGAAGCATTATCTACAAACAATTCGTGAGAAAGGCACAGGAAAACTCTTGATGCCCTTTTAATATTATTACCATTATTTATTACTGGAAATAAATTGATGCAATCGGGGTTAACGAAAAATTCAACGCTATTTTGAGAAACTTACTAGGACAGCTAATATATTTCTACAGAAGTCCCTTTTAATCGTTCACTCGTACATTCTCAATCTCTTTATCTCTTTATCTACATCTATCACACTCACACACGCTCGATTATTCTTTTCTCAGAATTTATTTACGTTCTCTCGCTCTCTCTCTCTCTCTCTCTCTCTCTCTCTCTCTCTCTCTTTNCCTCCCTCTATCCCTCTCTCTCTCTCTCTATGTGTTATTCCATTGATTTATCCATTCATAACAATCCATGCTGTCAAAAAAGCTGTTTTAAATTAATGTTTTTATTTTTTAAATTATTTTACTAAGAATCCAACTGTTTTCACTAAAAAGTTAAGAAACTTCTATCTTACAACAAAATATCTAAACCAGCGCCGTGAAGATGAGGTATAAATCGAACGTTTTTGCCTCTTGCACGACCGCAGTGTTCACTCCACACGCTGACATCAAAGAGCATACTTACTCACAAGTACCGAAGAATATTTACACGCCCCCACCCCTTTACACCACTGACATAATGCTTTCTCTACTTTTCACTTTATATTAACATTATTCACTGTACTATACAACTTCTAAATTCAAAGAACAATCTAGGCTTTGACCTTATTACGACTAAAACCCTACTACATCTATCCAAAAATACCGTCATATTTATGACATATCTATACAATTATGGTCTCTGAACAACCTAGTTTCCATTATCTTGGTTACGAGAAAAAATCTCATTATGGCAAATCTAAAAAAATGTCAATATTACTTATATTTCTTTCAAAATTGCGTTAATTCTCTTCTTCCAGTTTCTTTAAAGGCACCAACCACGCAGAAATGGTTTAATATTTTTGTGAACACCTGTTCATATTATCTTTTGGGCAATGTATTTAACATTCCATAATTATTGTTTTTTCTGTTTATTGCATTGTGTAATGGACTGGAAAAGGATTTTTTCATAATTTGTAATTAAAATAATGAAAAATGAAAAGTATAGAACAAGAGTGGAGAATAATATTATCGATCTAAATCTAAGGGTTGAGCCAAAACCCTTGCATTTGTCCGACTAGGGAAAGTTTGCTCGATGTGTCCAACCTAATTGAAGGGTGCAATTCGTTGGATCAGATAGCGCGTAGGAATGCCACCAGATACGGCAGCGAGTATCTAGGTCTCTCGCTCCGTTTCTTCAAGGAAACAGGGAAGTTTTATTGTATGTTGTAATGACAATTTTTTGTGCCCTAGAATGTGATAATGAATATATTTATTAGCGTGAAGTTGTTTTCTGAGAGGGTCGTTGGTGTAATATTGAGTATCCCATCAACCCTTAATGAGGTGAGTAAAATAGTAGGTGTAAAGGGAAATGGAGGAATATGAAGTACTGAGGGCAAATGAGAGTGTGAATGGGTTTGGAATTAGGAACTGATTGCGTTGGGTGCTGAAATAACCTAAGCTCGTGATGCCCATTCTCGGCGGCTGGACGGAAAGACCCCGAAGGTGGGTGTTTTTCAAGGACTGCCGGTAAATTGTTGTAAATTAAAAAAAGCTGGCACTATCGATGGACTGCGAGAAGTAATTGTCTCAATTCAGTACATGCGTGTATGCCTCTGTGCGTATATAAAGCGCAGATTTGAGTTTATATCAATCAGTAATCAGTAATACCGTTTTGAGCTTTATTATTGCATTAAATTCACTATAATGTATGCTTGTTACCAATTTAAACATTGTATCTATTATTTTGATGAAATTAATTTAATAGTAGATGAACACTATGAAAATGTGTACTTATGATCTATTGGAGAATGTGTCACCTGAGCGGAGAAATTTGTTATTATTAACGTCACTTAATTAACTCCGACTATCGATAATTAAACATATTTGCATGCTTTCATTATTTTCGTTTATGTAAAGTATGAAAATTATCACTGAAAAGCAAACCCACCATTTTGTGTGACCGTTAATCGATAGTTATTCAGAAATCTTGAGATGCTGTGATGTAGGTTTCAGAAAAACATTTTCTTTATCGTGTCAACGTCTTCAGGGCCATGTGTTGTCTGCATTTCAGCAAAAAAGTTCTCTGGTTGATAGCCGATGCGAGTTTCTTCTCATTGTTGGCGATGTCCTTGAGAATACTTTTAACTGCGTGTCCATATGTAGTTGTCCCAATAAAGATCGAAACGTTGGCAGGATAAAGAAAATGTTTTTCTGAAACCTACATCATACCAGACCGCATCTCACGATTTCTGAATAAAAAACCCACCATTGTTGGATTAAACTTGCTTTTGATAAGAAATGTGTCGAATTTCCGTCCCCGGACTGTCTGTAGAACAATGTGAAATTTCTGTGAGAGATGGAACGAAACATTCTTGTCAATGGATTGAGCCGTTTATTTTGACATATGACTACATTAACTTCCTTTATTACAGTAACGAGATAATCGATAAGGATCAAATAACAATTTCTAACAAAATAATCAATTTGAGGCCTTTAAATATTTACCCTTTTCTTTTACATTCCTTTTACCAACTAAAGTAAACTTTATAGTAAAAGCACATGAACTTTCTAAAGTGACAAATTCACTTCAGAAAGATTTTTTATGATTTAAACCAACACCCTTTGCTTATATTATGCATTTATTGCACAGTAGGAATACTTGCGACAGTTTTACCTTACAAACGGATGATTTAGTCTGTGTTAATAAAACATGAAGATTATAGTATGCACGTGTTTCGACTTATGCTAATTAGTTGGCATAGTAATTTAATATTGATTTTAGTCCTTTTTGCAGGTGAACAACAAACCTTCGTACCGACTATTTTGATTATAAATTTTCCCAATTAGATTTACACATTTGTTTTTAACGGTAAATTCTACATTATAAGGAAGTGTGTTCCCATTGATTGTCGGGGAATACACGACGTTGAACTTTCGAATCACCAACTTTACCATTTGCAAGAAAATAAAACTGTAGATATGGTTAAGAGAAAACATCAGGGGCTGTACTGCCGTCATCAGGCGGGATTCAGGAGGAGGGCATGCATCCGTTAACCAGGTGGATTTTCTCGAGGACGAGGTGCAGACTACGTTCCTAAATAGGTAAAATGACGTAGCCTTCGCACTTGAGACCGCAGCTGAAGATGTGAAACGGGCAGCACCTCGAAATCGATCAATACATACAATTACTTTATTTAGAAATCGTGAGATGCGATCTGGTGTGATGTAGGTTTCAGAAAAACATTTTCTTTATCGTGCCAACGTTTCGATCTTTATTGAGATCATCTTCACCCAGGGGCACTCTCGACACGACACGCAAGAATGGCACAATTACACAGAAGACAAACACTTTGTGCCCTGAAGATGATCTCAATAAAGATCGAAACGTTGGCACGATAAGGAAAAGGTTTTTCTGAAACCTACATCACACCAGACCGCATCTCACGATTTCTAAATAAATATCGATTAACGGTCACTAATCACCACACATACAATTACGTACAATAATAAAAAATAGGTTTTTATAAAATTGGGTTTTCAGTGTCTCTATCTATGGATATTATAAATAATAAAACAAATACAATAAACCATACATATTATTAACTTATGGTTAAAGAAGGGGAGAGTAGTGTTAAAGGTTGTAATGTCTTGAAAATTCGATAAAATTGAGGGGGGTTACTAATTTCTCAGTGGAACATCGGCCATCAGCGAAAAAAAAAATCCCCCAAAAATGTATATTTTTTGGTTGCTGTAAAAATTGTATTTATTGAATCTGACTTTGTTATTTTCAAAAAAGTATTTTGCTTACTTTACTGGATGTGTCTTTTCATTTCTGCAACTTTATGTCAATTAATTCAATCTGCGTATTATTTTATTTTTTACGTAAAAACATCGACAGGTATACAAAAACTTTTAACACATACATACCGATAGTACTAAAACGTATTTTAATAAATTACTTAACATGCTTTTTTCTCGACACATAGGGCTCATTGGCGAGAACGCTCGGACACCTATTTCATTTTGAAACCCTCGATAATAACAATAATGCACCCGCGCATTTAAAAATTTAACTTTCAAATTATCTTATAAATTAAACCTTTACAAAAGTTAATGACAGGTGATTATGAATATTTATTGCACTCGAGTAACTATCAAGACTGTTTTTTAATAATAAATTCCTCGATCTTAATATTACCACGTAAACATCTGTTTGGATTAAAACCAATTAATGTCCTGTTGCATTGTAAATTTTCACAAAATCAACTGTTGTAAAAATAATAATCCGGATTTAGAGACGTAATCAACATCAAATTATGCCAGTTATCTACAAGTATGTATGTCAAGCAAATCGTAAGCAATGATAAACTATTTATTAAATGAATATATTGAAAGATAGATTTTTTTACGAGTGTTCGCAACAGCAGAGATTATATCAACCCTCGGTGTGCCGGTGTTTTTTGAAAAAAGTAAGTATGCCGTGTTCGAATGCAGCGCCGCTGGATCCGAACCCGGGACCTTTACCTTGCAGTGATGACGGCTTATAATTTTCACCTAGACAGTAAGAAGGATGTACACAGTATTACGACTACAACTGACCTTCATTTTTATTTAATTTATATTGCTGAACATTATTGTTAGTATATTTTCATTTGACTATAAAATTATTGTTTCATGATTATCACAATACCCTGAAGTTCACAAAAAGCTAATGGCGATGGACAGAAAAAAGGAAATTTACTGCTTGAATGTTGGTTGCTTTTGACCATGGCCTGGTTTTAGATTAATATAACATTTTTGTATAACAAGTCAGCGAAAAGGCGAATGTAAAAAAAGAATTAGTTCCTCCTTTCATAATGTTTCTAATAATAATTTTTCTAATGATTTGTCAAATAGAAAGGTTTCAATCTTTCTTTCAGATTTGCGGTATCTCAGATGTTTTATACCCAGTTTTATTTTTAAATATGTTATTAAATATGTTATGTTATTGTCTCTTGCAGTTTGTGTGGGGATTGCTCGACAGACTTCTGCATTAATATATTCCTAAATATCTGACTTGAAGTTCATCTTACAATAGATACATAAACAATAGAAATCAAAAGAAAATCTAATGTTTTTCTGAACTGGTTGACAAATGGTTTCCGCCGTTTTTCATAAAATCAAATCTGCATCATGAATCTGCAAAGAAAAATGCACGTTACTAAAAATTATATTAATGTTTGAAACTACAGCTTGTAATAAAAAAAAATCCTGTTGTTTTCTCGTAGGTTGATTAGTTTTTGAAAAAAAAAAAAAAAACAGAGTTGAAACTAGTAAATGAACACTCGGTTTGTATATTAATGCCGAAATTGATTTTTGTTTAATTCCCAAGAGAAATATAAAATAATTATCTATGTCGATAACTTAAATGGACGCTACCTACCTGTTGAGTAATATAGTAATACAGGGGTCCTTTTTATATGGCTCGGCTGAATTTCTCTTGACACTATAAAAAAAAATACGTTTAATTTTTGGGTCTAGTTTCAAATTTTTATCTTTTTTTAGATAAAATTTATACAGGGGACCTCACGCCCAGTTTAACATCAAAATTTCAAATACGACCCTATACATCCCTGGCAAATCCTTTTAAAAGATATTTTACGCTGAAAACAATGGTGAAATCGGATTTAAAATTGGTAAAAAATGACAATGTTATGGCAAAAAGAAACGGGCAGCGTAATTTAGACGAGGAGCTGAATATTTTACTGTATGTTCGCGAAAATCCGTCCTCTCTCTGAAATGTTGGAAGGGTTTTAGGTATTAAAAAATTGAAAGTAGAGATGTACGCCGGATTTGTAATTTTAAGCTGTATTTCACTCATCTTGTCCAGGGACTTCGGGACACTGATTATACTGACTATGATTATTTAGATGTAAATACGTTTTTAATAATCAAGGACTATGATTATTAAATAAACTGTGTAATAATTGTGTGTATTATCATTGTAACGTGTTTAAAATAAGTTAAAAAACACATACAGACGGTACATGGCGGTGGCAGGTAATGGGTTTGCAAGAAATTGGAAAAACGCCTAATCGAACAGGCGGACCGAATTTTCTCATTTTCAAAGCCAACTATTTTTTAAGGATTTTATTTTAACAGAAAGATCCACCTTATCAAATTTGCCCAGAAGACTGCGGTGAATTATTTCCATCTACCTCTTTCCTCTTTGGCTCAAATCCATCCACCAAAGCTATAACCAATTATTCCGCTTAAATATGCATATATACTCTGTCATCTAACTTTTGTTAAATAAAAAACATCCTAAGATTTGGTATTTAAACGTAAAATGCATCACTGTTGGTTAACAACTTATATTCTACAACAATTAATCATCACAAAAAGCAGGGTATTTTGTGTTTGTGAAACAAAAATATTTCAATGTACTTATCGTTGAAAAAAAAATATATGAACACTACTTACTAAGGGTAGACAACACCAACCATTCTATAAAGAACAAACAACCCTTCTCAAATACTACCTTTTCTCTAAAACAGTGTGTAACAAATCGAGAAAGGTTATTTCTCGTCTAAAAGTTTCAAAACACTGTATTTCGAGGAAAACGAATGAAAGAAATGTTTAGCCAAAATTCAGCAAAAAAAGCACGAAAATTGAGCAATAAACCTAAAAAGAATTTGAAAGATGTGTACGACTAAGCTGGAGGTTCATAGAACACCGGGCTGGAAAACAATTACGAATAAAAATACATAAAACAATTTTCTTTTTTTTATCGCTAAGAAATTTGAACATAATTTTGTAACAAAAATCTATAAGAAAATAAGTAAAAACTTATGAAAATGACCATAGATCCTGATACTGGCATCTTTTGGAAGCTGTGAAAGGTTACTTTAATTTTGAAGAATACTTCTAATGAATGAAGATTTAGATATTAATATTTTAAACTACTGTTTTTTATAATAAGAGCAATGTCAAATGTGAAATAATTGTTTAATATTTTATTATTATTATTTTTCTTAGGAGAATTAGGTCTTATCCGCCATCCATCACTTCTCATTTTGCAGAATTCGGCTCATATTAAATAATTATAAATATTTTTCTCTAAAATTTAGATTAAGGTTCAAGCACCTCAATGTTTAGAAACTATGCCTAAATTTAAAAAATGGTTTATTCAGATTTGATAGAGGTTATCCTAGATGATTCTCGGAACAGACAAGTTAAAAATTATATCGACTGGCGATGAATTGAGTCATAAATGTTGTACAGTAACTGTAAAATCCGAAAATCATGAATTCACAACCCATTTAGGATTAATTTGATATTTCTCCGTGTTGCTTGCAGGGTGATGAATCTGTAATTCGGTTGATCCTTCACTTTTGTCGAGTAGACCAACACATATAGGATATACAGATCAAAATGATTTGTAATGCCAAAAAATTTCAAATTCATAAATTAAATAATAATTATTTGTGAATTATTATTTTTCAACATACATCCTAGGCGTGCAATTTCGGAAGAGAAAAAGATTTTTCCACTTGTACACGGTGATACGCAAAGTTATCACCATAATCATTTTTATCCTTCATTTAAACCGAACCAAGAGAAATTAACGACTCAAAGAAAATGTTCAACGCACAGGCTTCTGGTCTAATTGCTCGCTTAATCAAGTGTGTTACGATTGGTAATTTTCCAGACCAGTTTTGCCAAAAGTTTTTGTTAATTTTAATTAAAAAGATACGATATACTCCCATTGGAGGAAGTGGGGGTATTTTACGTATTATATTCTATGTGTTTTGTCATTATGTATTTTGTTTGAACGAGTGTATTTATTAATGTGAGTGTTGAGGGGTGATGAGGAAATGTTGCCTCACCATCACCCCTCCCTCTTGTGTGCTTAGGGTCGACGGAGGAATATCCAGTACTCCACTGACTAATCAGAATGAGTGCATGGATGAATGTATTGGGAGTTGTTCTATTATATAGTGATTATTTGGAGATCGTGAGATGCGGTCTGGTGTGACGTAGGTTTTAAAAAAACATCGTTTATCGTGCCAACGTTTCGATCATTATTGAGATCATCTTCAGAGCCTGGGATTTATAAACATTGTTTAAATTGCCCTGAAGATGATCTTAATAAAGATCGGAACGTTGGCACGATAAAGAAAATGTTTTTCTCACCATCTCCAAATATTCATTAACTGACCGTCAGCACTAAACACCACACACCATTACATAGTAATAATAGTTGTATATACATAGTTTGTGCTGAGAGTGAATGTATTCATTAGTATGAATGTGTGATGTGGAAGGGTTGATGGCGGAGTATAGAGTATTTCATCACCCTTTTTCCAATGGATGGTACGTAAATAGGGTTGAATGTATTTAAGAATGAACGTGAGTACGAATGGGTTTGGAACTGAATACTGATGCTGAATTGACCAAGCTTGAAGCTGAATTGACCCCCCCCCCTCGGAGCCCAACCGCAGTGGCTGGACTGAGTTATGCCCCTGGAAATGTCGGTGTATTATAAAAAGCGAATTTGAACCTATATAAATACAAATCCAAATCTCTCCTTGACCTTACTGGACCAAGGCTAATCCCCGGTAAAATAAAGAAAAATTAAAATATAAGTATGAGTATTTAGTCAATTTTTTTCCTTTGTAAAAAATTATCTCTTGTATGTATAGTTAAATAATTATTGATATCAGTCAACATTTCATTTTTTTTAATTCTAACGATCGACTTTAGTTATGGTCAAATATTTAGAAAATAACTTGGAATCGTCATCCACATTAAGGCCAAAATTAAAATTTTACTAATGACTTATCCAAACTGCCTTACTGAAATGTCACTTGGCTCTATCTGTTGATAAGCTGGTTTTACAAGGAAAAATAACGGTGCTTAGAAAATTTCTAGACACAACAACATTTCAGAAACAAACAGCTGTTAGACTGCTAGTATACGACACTTTAGAAGAAAATGTACGTGAATAAAGCAAAAACAAAATTACAGACCTTTCGTAATATAGGCAAGATTATGAGACGCATTATTGTTCATTCGTGCTATGGCCATCCGGCGATGCATTATTTATTTCGTCGAAGAAATCCATTGATTTATACTTCATACAGACGTCATGATGAAATTAAAATTGCCCGTCCACCATTCCCATTTAGATAAATCACTAGGTAAAATATGTGAGCGGGAAGGCCGGCCCGATATTTCACAGTTCACGCTTTCTCGATGCAATAATTCTTTTATTTTTATGCATACAACATAGACGGATTCCTTGTAGAAGGTACACGGTAGAAACAATTAACGATCAGTATTAGCTATACAAAAGAAGTTAGAAATGAAATGAGTAATTTTTAGATGTATGCAAAATGCTTGTGGAGTTATAGAGTAACAAAGAATAAACGCGAGACGACATTTTAGGTAAAAATATTTTTTCACTATAATAAACTTTATTTATTAATACGTATTGTATACTATGATAACATTAGAAATGGAAAATGAAAATATCATTATATGATGGAAATGGGATTATTTACGAAAGGTAAAAAATCGTTCACTATTAAATAATATCAGTACGATTTTCAGTGCTATCCTAATCCAGTTCGATGGTTTAGACAACAAGTAATTATCCATTATGGTGATATAACCTCCCTAGAAGCTTTTCCACCTCATTTTTTTTGTTTACAGCAATAGCTACATTCAACGACCGTCATTTTTCTCATTGACGGGTCTTCTTTCACGGAATCGAACCTGGTTATTTCCGGTCTAGATCAACGTGTGGTCTTTTTTTATTTTTTTTGTACAGCCGATATCAAATTGCCTTGAAAATCGATTCAGTCCCAACATTGCCAAGGACTGTAAAGTTGCAATACTGTTACAGTCCTTGGTAATGTTAAGGTGGTCTTCACGGAAATTTTTAGATCGCCTGTAAAATAAAACTTAAATATGTCAATCTGTAGACATATTTAAGGTTGTTTTGTAAGTTTTGTATGATTATACTGATTGGTAAATCAATTGTACAAATATGTTTTTCATAATGTGAAATTAATATAGACCCTGATGATGACCTTAAAATAGGTCAAAAGCTTGGCATTATAAACTAAATTTGCTTGCTTCTTCTTCAAAACCATACCTTGACCCAGAGTGTTGGTACGTAAAAAAGTGGTCGATATTGCTAATACTGAAAACGTAAACTTCATAAGATAACGAATGTCATGGCCATTTTAAGTCAAGTTAAACAAGTTTATGAACGTTCATTCCATAAATATTTTAAAGAATTAATGTTACAGATAATTAATATTATTATAGAAAATTAGCCGTAATAGTAAATAGTAAATCCCTGAGGTGGTTCCTTCTTAAATGCAGAACGCAGGGCGTCTTTCCGTCATTTATCTCCAATCATAAAAAGTGCATACAGTTTTATACATAACAGAGATTTAGTATTTACTTTTAGTATTTAAAACATGGAAACAGGTCACCAATTTTGAAAAAGTTGTACTCAATACCCAAATAAAAACCTGGAATCTTGACAATTTACTACGTAAACTTAAATAGGTAATAGTTAATAAAAAAGTAGTTTGTCCTATGAAACTGTTAAGCACATTTATAAAAAAAATTCAACAACAATTCTGTGACAAAGCGTTTTATAAGAATAATGTAAAGTTAGAACGGAAATTCGCTTCTTTTCTATCATTTATAGAGAAATCTTTACCTTATAGTAACAAAGAAGACAATTTAGTGAATAAAACTAATGTTGAAATTGATAAGCACGTACTTGGGATGCTTCGACTTGGGGGTAACTTTAATTTACCATACAATGAACATAAATTTCCTGTATTTGAACTAATTACGGATTTGGAGGTGATGATCGATGGGGTCGATAATAGTAAAATGCTAATAGTAAGATTTGATTAGGGCCGAAGCTACTAACATGATCAGAAACGGTATTTCCTTTTGAAAAATAATCAAGACATGAAAATGATTGGCTTGTAAAACCAAACTATTTTTAAATGAACATAGTGAAACCTATTATTTGAAAGCTGACAAAAGAAACAGAAATGTTCTAATGAATAAAGACAAGTTCAATAAAAGATGCAAACCCTACTAAATGATGGAAAGATTTACAAATTAATTAAATGGAGCTCACACCGGTTTTAGAAAAGAAGAACAATAGATTGGTCGACAAACCTGAGGAAAAGTTGCATTGGCAAGACTGAAAGCTTAAGATTAAAAATCCACAATTCGATTTTCCTTAAAATATATGGATTATCTAAACCATAAAGAAGGTTTACCTCTAAGACCTATAGTACGTGGAATTTAATGACCGTTTTACAATCTTTCCAAATGGGTTAAAATCAAATATCGGACCTGTGTGAGGGAAAATACAATGTCAAAAATTCGTTTGAGTCCATAGAAAAGATTAAGAATATTAATGGATATAAAGAGGACCAACGCTGAAAAAAACGTGTGCGACTTATCATTTTTCAGCTTGATTTGTTCTGTAATTTAGTGGTATAAATGTCTATTTTAAACGTGAAAACAAAATAGGTTGATAGTGTGGAGATGGGTGGTGTTTTGTCTCCCATTTCTGCAGATATCCTAATGTGTTAAGGCCACTGGTCTGTCGCAAGCAAGAAAATTACGGATGAAAAAGAAATAACTAAAAATGAAAAAGGAAGTTAAAATTAAATTATAATTTACCTGTATGCAGGGCGACAAGCATGTCCCCATCCCAGAAGTTGAAGCCCAAAACCCGCCCTAAATCTGGCCAGATAAAGTGATTCGAAATTGAAAATAAAATACTTTTTGGCTCAGGCCAAACCTCGCTCGTCGTCTCTGGAACTGTATGAACGTAGTTCACTCGCCCGATGGATACTTACTCGTCTCCAGGACACTAGCCGTAATGAAAATAGTACCTTCTACTAAACTTATAAAGCGATGAATTAAAAACAAAGGAGTTTAAAGGCGTTTGACAAAAGGTATGAAGGGCAATTGCCCGGTAAATTTTAAGAAAAGGCGTAAACACTAATGTATGATTTGATTGATTCACACGTCACATATAATATTAAGCTCATATGTAAGTAAGTTGATGACTTGTTTCTGATTTATCCAAGGGATAGTTTAGGCAATCTCATTAACCTTTTTAAGCGTTATCATGAGAACATACATTCACATGTGGAAAATAGTGGCTCTATTCCTTATCTAGACGTGGAAGTGATAAGAAGTCCAGTAGGAACATGAATGCATAGGTGGTATACAAAAGAAATCAGCTCAAACAAATATTTCAATTATTTCTCTTCTCACTCTTTTGGTCAAAAACTGGATTGTGCTAATAATTTGTTGCGTACAGTTTTATCACTAAGCAGCACATGTTTGTGGAGTGACGCGAGCTTTCCGAATTTTAAGAAATAACAACTAGACATTGGGTAATGATTGTTAGATATTAATTCAAGGACGTTAATAAATGGTGAAAAAACCATAGAAATTTGAACAAAACAATTCCTTTCACGTTCAAGAATATAATGTACGTCCCAGTAATTTCACACAAATTAAAATATTTGGAGAAGAAATACATATCCGACATCAATTGTTAAAAATACAATACTAAAATGAGCTCTTTACATACTAAACTAAAATATAAGGAAGAAAACTAGAATTTATCGAATTGTGTGTATAGGTTCTCTTGTAGTGAATGTCCAATCAAATACACTGGTCAAACAAAATAGAGAAAAAATAGAATTTATGTTCATGCTTGTGATTGTGGCAATAAATCCAGTACTGGTACCGGAACAACAAAACATTCAATATCCAGTAGGCATAAATTTCACTTTTCGAATATTGTAATAATGGATAAGGAGTCTCAATTACTCAGAAGAAAAATAATAGAGGCCCTACATACCAAAATGGAAAATAATAATTGTAACCTTCAAACAGACACTATGGGCTTAAGTGCAATTTATGCAACTCTTATTAATTTTAAAAAGTGGTGATAACGAGAGGAGGATCTACGGGATAAAGTTACAGTACTGTGCCAATCCTTGGCAATGTTGGGACTGAAGGGTCTTCATGGAAATTAGAGATCGCCTGTAAAAAAAATTAAATGTGTCAATCTGAGAATGCAAATATCCTATTTCTCCTCGAAGGTTGATAATTCAACTGGAAGAAGTTCCCCTCTTGTTTGATTATAAGTGTTTTTGCATACCATTAAATGTTATTATTTTTTATATACTTACTTGTTAGTTCTGAATTCAATTTTTGGTATATTGTGCTGTTCACTTTTCTGGGCTTTAATTAATTCCAGTTTTGTGTATTGTCTATTTCTTTTATTCAAATTTTTTGTCTTGCATTTTTTGCGATTCTCTGTGTTTACTTCAATTTCAAATTTTCTGGCTAACACTAAAAATGTTTTAAACTATCACATTTGTTTTTAATTGCTATTTTCGCCAGAACATTTTTCAACTGGTTAGTAGGCAGATTTAGTGTTTTTTTAAATGAAGTTTAAGTGTAGTTTTAAATTATAACTGTATAGGGGTAGGATAGATGTTTCTATGCACATAACATGGTCGGTTGGGTTTGTGGGTGTAGATATATATATATATAAATTACGTGTGTTGACTAAACGAGAGTCTTTTTTTAAAAAAAACTTTATTAGTTAAACACAACTCACAATTTGAGAAGAACCTTTCCTGTTCACGGATATGATTAATCTCATTTTTCTTTACAAGTTTAATGGGAATAGTGAACAGGGAAGGGTTTTTTGCTTACAAACATTCTCCGAATCTGTACAGACGCAACATCATCTGTCGCTGAACTAAGGGTTATGTGCAGGTGTAACTCCTCCATCCTCAAATGAAGCTCCCAAGGGTGGCTGATTGATGGGGGTTGCAATGGCCAAGGGTTGTCTCCGCTTGTGATACCATGTGATAACTCCATAAGCTGAGGCTATGACCAATAAACAGTAGACTGGCATGGTCCATATGCTCATGGACGTTGAAATGTAGGAAGTCCTGATGATTGGCGAAACGTGGTTGAGTTTCAGCTCCTCTAATCCCAATTTTTTTAAATGTTAATTGAGAATTTTGGCTGTTGAGTCTTGCTCAATTCGAGCTTCACGTTACTAATAATTTTTTGATGTCCAGAAGTTTTGGAAGAGTGTTCCAGTTCTCTGTTCCTGTAGACCGCATTCCTGCCGTTGATGTTCAGTAAAAATACTCCTTTTAGTCGCTTTACTGTAGTCCCATCCTGGCGGCTTATACTAATAGGTTCTTCATTAGGAAATACGGCCAAATACTGGTTGAGCTCAGGTATCCAAGTCAGGTGATTGTCGGTTACGACGAGTTCTGTGTATGTACAGTTCGATGGATCACCAGAAAGAAGTATGGCATTGTCACACAGGTTGTCTTTATGGTTGATTTGTTCGTATGAACATAGATACAATTTAGTTTGTTTACAATTATTATTTAAACTTATTATATCTATTTTATGAATATGCGTTTTAGGTTTAAGAAAATAGTTAACATCTTTAAAATAGATCCTACACCATTAAATAAACCTCTTTTTATTCTAGCATTATTCTTATTTTCTACAAAAACGATTTCTAACTTTTCTGCAATTACATTTTTAGTATGATTAATTAATTTTTAAGTATTTACAATATGCCTTGTTTTACTACTATTATCAGTTATATAATCTACTTCTTTACTATTTAACAATATATTATTAGAGTAAACAATCTTAGATACATGGTTATAAAATTCTTCTACATAATCTACTTGATAAAACTCTTAAAGTAAAATAATGAATAAAAGTATGTTCTGAAATTTCCAACTTTGCCAAACCAAGGTTTACATGAATTATCCAATGCCGTTTGCAATATCAACTATGTTGATTCCTCTGGTTGAAGAGGAGTGGGAAGAACCCGGAAGGTCGCGAGAATTTGTTAATATTCTTGGTCTTTTAATGTTTGATATGTGTGTTTTGTCTATTGTGTTGTGATGACTTGGGATGATTTCGGCAGTTTTTAGATTCTTATTTATGGCTTTTATTTTCTCCTTTTTCTATTTATTCCTTGTTTTGCTTTGTCTTTGCTTGACTTTCACAAAAACTTCGTTCGGTATATTTACTTCTGGTATTTCTATTCTGTTTTCATTTCGTTTTTCGATAATATGTTCTTTATGCGCGAAAGATGTTTCATTGATCGTTTTATATAACAAATCTATTTTCCTTTTATGATTACTGACACAGTTACTTAAAATTTGTAGTTCCAAATTGATTTTAAAAATAGATTCGTTCTGTAAATGCCCACTGATAATTTCAATAGGTTTTAATTTTGTTACTGAGTGACGCGAGTGATTATATGCCAAAATACTATAATTTACTTTGTTTTCGATATCTTCGTGCATGAATTCTTGTTATTTATTAAAAAGTCTGACATGCTCGATGAGAGTGGAATGAAATCTTTCTAAGAGCCGTTTGATTCCGGGTGTTGAGAAGATGTGAAATGCAACTCGACTCTATGTAGCGATAGTAATTCCCTGATAGACGTTGTTAAATTCCAGCCCGTAATCTGACACAATAGTCTTTGGAACGTTGTAAGATGCAAAAAAAAATTTATTAATTTATTCACTATTTCGATTGCTTGATTCGACTCGATTTTGTAGGCTTCAGCAAATTTAGAAAAAGTGCCTATAATTGTTAAAAACTTTTTATTCTCTAGCGAAATTGTGTCAATATGAACAATCTCAAAAGGTTTGCTTGGTGTCGGAGTTAAATTTACTTTAAATTCAGGCGTTGTCTATCGTATTTCGTTAAAAGACATACTTCACATTTATTAATAAATTCCTGTACAGACTTACTAATATTAGGCCAATAATATATAGGTTTAATTCTACTTTCCGTTTCCGTGATGCCCCTATGATTTGTTTTTGAAATATCATATTTCTCTATAATTTCATTGATATCGGATTACTCTAAAACATCGATACGTTTTTCTGCACATTTAAAAAATTTTAGTTCTGAATAAGTGAATACCTCCATTATTACTTTCACAAATTTTTCGTATAAGTCTGACTCAAAATACAAATGATATGCTGTTTTAGGCACGATGAATTCTTTTATAAATTTAATAACGTCATTAGTAAAATCGTTCTTTGAAAATTGGACGCTTATTCTCGTTTTTGAATTCCCGAACAACTTAATACTTTTTGGTTTTGCCGGATTAAATTCGACTTCTGAAATTATTATTTGATTTTTACCGAAATTAACCGGACCCTCAATAATCGGTATATTTGTAACCG
Source organism: Cimex lectularius (assembly GCF_000648675.2). Classification (NCBI taxonomy): domain Eukaryota; kingdom Metazoa; phylum Arthropoda; class Insecta; order Hemiptera; family Cimicidae; genus Cimex; species Cimex lectularius. The sequence goes on from NW_019392816.1 coordinate 432,067, forward strand.
TATTTCCAATTCCGTTGGAATGAACGTCGCATCGTCATCGTCGATGTTTTCATCTACATTTCCATCAAGTTCATCTACACTGACGATGATGGATTCATTTTCTAGATTTACATTAGATTCGTTTTCAAAATTTAATCTATCGGGTTCGAGATCTGGATTTTGTAAATAAAAGTCTCTAATTAATTCGTCCATTACTTCGTCACCGGTTTCATGTATATATATATATTTCTGTAGCTTCTCAATTTCTTGCAAATACTCCAATCATCAGATTTGTCCTCCTTAATACACTACTGTCCGAAATGCACTATTGAAAACTTTAATATATTTATCAAGTGAAATATTTGTGCCCCTTACTTCTTTTCCAATACTATTGACTACAAATTTAGCCACTGAAGCTTTTTCTTAAATATTTAATTTAAAGTTAAATGAAGGATTAATGTGAATGTCCAAATATTTATATGTGCCCTCACACTGAACCGTCTCTCCATTAAAAAACGTCTTAACTTCTTTCCCTATCACCCCCTCCCCATTATATCATGATTAGTGATTTATTTATGTTGACTCTTAAATTCCATTTTTTACAATATTCTTTCAGGTCTCTTATCATAAGCTGTGGTGAGGTAGGTGAAGGTGCCAACATCACGATGTCATCGGCGAACATCGAAGTTTTTATTTAACAATTACCAATATTCACTCCGCCTGAGAAATTATTATATTTGCTAAATTTAATCAGTTGTAAACGAAGTGCTCCTACTTTTATCTTTGATTTATTCATAATAATTTAGTTATTTTGATCAGTTTGGCTCATCTTCCGTCTCGTTAAAATATTCAAACGTAAAGGACACAAAGCCAGACATCCGTGAATCTCTCGTCGATTTTCAACTAATTAATGATTATTTTAGATGTTATTTCCAATAACGCTTAACTGAATTCAAGCCTTGCGTAACGAAAAATAAAATTGAATTAATAGACTTGTCAATGTGTATCGCATTTTTTCGGAAGTTGGCGATAAAACCACATAATGTCGTACACATTTGCCGAGTCATATTTGACTGATATGATTGATGTCACTAACATAAATCATGTATTTGTCCTGCGCAAACGTTAAACTTTAGACAAACTTTACAAATTAAAATTCGTTTTTAATGTGTCCGCGTTATTAAAACTTCGCTGAATACAATTTGTGAACTGCAGATATAAATTGTGAAGTTTCCCTGTGTGCTCTCCCAGTGGTTAAACTGTTGTCAGTTTCATTCCTACTCACGAATCACTTTTATACCTGCGAAACGCAAAAACAAGACAAAAAGTCGAGCGTAGGATCAAAACAAACAAAAGGAAAAAGTACGACAGGTGAGCGGTCATGATGAAAAACCCGCCCATTATATCCCTTTATGTAAAATTTTAATATTAGATTTTCACTTCCTAAACTGAAATATTTCAATTAAGAGATTTAGTCTAAATTGTATCAGATCAATAATCAATGTTTTACTAACGAGTTCAATAAGCCGGTTAAGCTTGCCGTAATTATCTGAGATTTGTAGATATAGATTCAGCCAACCATCTCTGTGGTATGTCACAAAAACCCTTACACATAGTACTCTGTCACAATTCCCACAATTCTTGTTAAGCTTGTGTAAGCCAGGGAATGCAGACAAGATTTGAAACTATTAATTCCCAAAAGCTCAGCTTTAAAGTCCTTTGATCCAATCCTATATTCAAGAACAGGACGATTTCTTCAGATATTTAATTCTTTTACCAAGATTTATCAAAATGGTAAATTTGTATTTGTTCTATTCTATGTATTTGTGTATTGTAGGATTTTGAATCATCCCAAAGTAAATGTAATAATTTGTAGAACGAAACTAAATGATTTTACTAACTTTATTTACAAATGTATATGGAAAACAGTTACAGAAAAGAGTACTTCGTCGAGCTTTCAACAAACATGTATATCCCGTTCATTAGGACTTTGAAAGCATTTCTAATGATTTACAGGTTTAACAAATATCTATTAGGTTTCGTGGTCCGATTGCCCAAATAAATTCTTTTCAATTAATTAAATTTTAACAAATATTTTAAAATAATAAAAATTATTGCTTCAACTATGAAAAATTGTGATTTTAGCTTGTTAGAGTGAAAGACATTTACCAACCATCCGTACTACATTAAAATTATAACCTTAATTTTAATAAATATTTTAGGGGCGTCGGTGGCCGCAAGATTTAGTCATTGACACAGCGTTCATCACTATAAGGTAAAGGTCCAGGGTTCGAATCCAGCGGCCCTGCATTCGAACCCAACATACTCACAGATGGGCTTTTTTTCAAAAACACCGGCACCCTGAGGGTTTATATGACCTCTGCCGTTGCGAACCCTCGTAAAAAAATGAGGTTTTTTGGCCTTCGTTTGCGGTGTGGTAACCTAATCGTTTTAGATAAATTTCTTCGTTGTTTTATTTTTCAATCCCAATCCAATTTGCAAAAGTATTTAAATATAAAAATCTATCAAAATATAATGACATATAAAGGGAAAAAAATTAGACGAGTGCTAGACAAGTTGTCCTTTTTTTAGATAGCCCAGCTGAACTTCTCTTGAACAGATAATATGAAATGAAAAAAAATTTTAATCAATTTATCTTAATTTACACTTGTGGTGCAATCATCCTGAGATATTACGAAAGCGCGAAAGCAACGGGGTTTTATAACCTTCAACTTGTTTATCCTGTAACCTTCATATAGTAATTTTACTTACAGTTTACAGATTAGCGGAAAAGTTCGTAAAAACCGCTGACACTGTGAAATTTTGATCAACTTTGATTTAAAAATTTAAAAACCAATATAATGCGTATTGAATATTTTCAATGTTTACCATCGTTTAAATAACTGTTGTCACGAAACTTCAGCTACATAGAACTTTGAAATTTTAAATGAGAACGTATACATTTTAACCACTGTTTTAAAGGATAGTTTACAATGAAAACGATGGCCTAATAAGATTTGAAATTGGTCAAAGAATAACATTATGGCACTGAATGTGAAAAGTAATATCATAATTCAGTTTTTGTTATTAAGTATTTTCATTCGCTCTTTTGGTGGTAGTAGGATTTATACATTTCTTCTGATGATGCTGATGAGTCTTTCGAACATCACAGTGTTCCTGTTTGTTTACTCGATGTTCGAAACATGTTTACCGTTTTTGAAAATACTACCGTTTGTTAACTAAAAAGTGTATACCCATCAACATCATCTCAAGTAAATCAATTCAATCAGTTCCCGCTCTGTTGGAATGTTTTGTTATTTGATGTTTTTCGCGTGGCATTATTGTTAGTAATAACCTATTAAAAACAAAGCGCAGAATATTGACTAAAATGAACAAACAAATTACTTTTTTAAACTAATAACAAAAAAGAAATTAAGTAACGGTAAGTCGGCCACAACAAGATAGAGGGAAATGTTTACAGAAGGTGCAAGGGGTAGTATTGTCTTGGGAGAAAGGGGAAAGAAACACACAGGGGCTGGATGATACACAGTTTCCCCAACTATCATATTCTACATTCGACTAATTTGTCAAATACCATACTGAAAATACAACCAACTTTACACATCATATTGTAAATTCAATCAAAATTAACCCAAATGCAATGTTCAAAATACAACCAAATTCAACCTATCATATTATAAATTCAATCAAAACTAACCCAAATAAAATGTTCAAAATACAACTAACTTAACCCAACTATCACATTACAAATTCAGTCAAAATTAACCCAAATACAATGTTCAAAAGACAACCGAATTTAACCGGGCGGTAATCTAAATACTAAAGAGCCCGCATCATCTCAAAAACGGTCCCGACACGACTGTCCATATTAAAAGAATTAATTTTAAAAAAATAAATCCCCGTCTTCAGAAACGGCCCCTTTTCGTCTCGAGGTAACGATTCTGACAGCAAAAAGCTGACCGGCCTTTGACCGGACCAGAGCATACTGATTTTGTTTTATTTCGATATAGTGGTGGGATGTTATGGCCCTCAGTTTTAATACTCTATTTAGGAGGTTGGTGATATCAGACCACGATAAATGGACTTTCAATATGCAACTGATTTCATTACCGATTGGTTTTAACCCACTGAGTCATTCTCATAGAATCAAAATTTCTGCCAGTTTTAAACACTTGTTTTTTCAAAAACAGTAATTAGTACTCACAAATACACTTGTAAATATAATCTTTAAACTACAGGCATCACACAGCCCTTTTATATTGTACTTTTTTTTTAAACTTAAATTTACAACTTCCAACAACGTCTCTAAATAACAGACTGATATATCTGCGACGTGTTGTCTCTGTACGTTAGAGGCATCACCTTTGGGGTCACTGAGTCATAACTAATCGCTAGCGTCATTGCCGGACTAGGGTTGATGTCAGTTGATGGCATCAAACTCAATATTCTTCATTATGGTTGTAACTGTAAGATCTAGAAAATTAAATTTACGAATCTCCCCTATTTCCATAGTGAATTTTAAACTTCCGTGAATGTTATTTACAAATAGAAGATCGAGTTCACCCCTTGAACCAGTCCATACAATTGGCACATCATCCACATATCTACCCCAATACGCAACCTTGTTGATTAAATGAATGTCCGAACACTTTATTTTCTAACCATTCCATACAAAACGCTAGCATACAATGAGGAAAGTGGTGAGGAAGTCTCTTATCTCATAAAATAAGATATTGGTGTTATGTTTCTATGTACCTTGAGAATGACGCAATGGACTGAAATCGTAATAAAATCAATTGGACGCTGAAAGTCTATTTATTGTGGCCTATTTAGTGTAAAAAATCCTTTATAACATTGGGTAAAAAGTACACGTACTTATTGAAAATTGACAATTTATGCTGGTTCTGAAATATCCTGCCAAAAAATATATTTAAAAAAATAATATATATTCAAAACCAGATTAAAAAAATGTTAAATACGAAAAAAAGATTTTTGGGGGGTTTTTCAATAACATTATCTGTTCAAGATAAATTCAGCCGGCCCATCTAAAAACGACACTCTGTATAGGATATAAAAGAATAAGTAAAACGAATGATTCTATGAATATACAAGTGTTTAAATCTACAAAATCTATCACATTGTATAAACACAATCTATAAAGATAAAAAGATCATCATTGTACATAAACAATAGAAATAAGTAATTAAATGATTATGACATGTTTAAGATAATATACACATATTATTACAAAATAATTATATGATAAACATATGATTAAGAAAGAACTTTTTGTTATAATACACATAAAAAATGATATCAACAAACTTATTGAAACAGAATTATTGATTACTGGAAGAGGAGATAAATATTAATAGAGCGAAGTTGTTTAACAAACTTATTGAATAATAAAAATAAAATAAATTCAAGGAATTTATTGGTCATGTTCATTATTCATGCAAAAGGAGGATTTTGTCCATATTTAGTGAAATCATATTCAATTTAAAAAAAAAATGAAATACAATCAAGAATAAAGAAAAACAATATAAAGTTAAAATATAGAAATATATATTATTATATTATCTCAGTCAATCACTCAAACTTATATTACTTCTGACTATAAAACTTATTGAAAGAAAAGAAAATTTTACACATCCAGTTCGTTATTTTTTAATTTTACTCTAAATATCTTACTATCTAGAAGGTGCACGCATTTGTTTCATATCGTTAAAATAGTTTTTTCCTCCTGTCATCTTTATCGGTAGACACTACCACTATAATTGACCGGTTTTCGTACGTGGCTGTGATTTCGCCATCTGATAAAAAGATTAAGCCCTCTTTGAGATGTTTCCGTGGCGTGCACCTCCGTTTCAGTCCTTTTTGCATGTCGATTTGAGTTCGCGTGTTTTGTTAGATTAATTATCCGATCAGTAACCCCGCGCGGTTACAACTATGTCAACAAGGCTGGGCAATTCGGAAAAATTTTAATTAATACTCCCGAGGAAATTCTGCTTTATCGGGTCTAGGATGGAAAAGCCAGTTTTAAGGCCGATGGGATTTGTAGAAAAACCAGTTGTTATGGCAGTTCGTAAACAGCCTTTCCTTTTTTTGCGGGATTTGCCCTTTCAAGGGAATGGCCAAGGATCAGCCATGTTTATTGTGCTCGATTCTCCAAGCCACAGTTTATTACTCCCTCTTATGTGTCGTTAAATTCTACAATGATGGACACCATTCATATCAAGTTTTGATTGCGTAAAATTCTAAATTGGCGTCACTTGTTAAGTCCATTACGACTAATTGCTGTAGTACCAAGTTTCAACATGTACTTGATTTCCTTTGAAGTTTTTTTTTCTAAATCTATAACTGTAATTCAAAGCAGTGTATACCCATTCGGTAATTTTCCACTCAAACAAGCTGAGCCGTCGATGCGTTTCACCCATCAGAGTGTATTCAAGTTAATTGCCACGTAGTGTAAAGCCTCAAATATTGACTTTCACAGGATCCAAAGGTTTGTTGGCAGACCATCCGTCCTGCTGCCTACATTCTATAAAGCCTAATGATTAACTTGTATTTAAAAAGTAAGCGAAGTATAATTGTCAATTAATTGAATGGTTAAATTTTGGTTATTTACTGACAAAATACAAAATGTAAAAAAAAACTTCTTCACTATAAGTTGCCTCTTATTTTTATCTCCTTTTTAATCGAAATTTTTATACATTAAATTTAATTATATTAAATAGTTTTTTAATCACCGTTAACCGTATTTCAAACCATATACTGGCCCCTCTTAAGGTTGAAACTAATGTTATAGGGATAATTTCCTTGCTTTTTATATTTAATATTTGATATTTTAACATAAACATTTTCAATAGATGGCCTCGTTTGTTTATAATTATTGCAATAAATGTAATTTATAAACATAAAACAAAGGGGTATTTTAATATCTTCCTAAAGAAAATAATTAATTGATTGATTTTTGATACAAAAAGCACGTAATATAAAATGTACTCAAGTACTAACTAACTTCTTGAAAAATGGCAAAAAGGAGGGAAAATTCAAAAGATGGGGTTGAGATAGGAAGTTGATGTCCGAGTAGATCGAGGTCACGATAGCTCAAGTGGCAGAGCAGCGGCGTATCTAGCCGAAGATCGTGGGTTCGAATCCCGCTCGTGCCATTAGCTTTTTTTCATCTCAACTAAAAACCTTAACTAATTGTAATATAGATCTATCCTTAAGCAATAGCTTTAATATTATAATTGTACCTGAATGTTTATATGTGATAATGAATTTATTTTAGGATTGTTTCAAATTAATTTATGGTTTTATTTTAATTGTATAATTTGTTATATTTGATACCAAAATGTTAGGGAATTTTTTATAGATTGAAGATTGAGCCGGTGGGCAATACTGTCACGTTTAGGAATATTTATTACCTTCGTTTATCGAAGGTGGGTTCTACCGGATATCCGTTATCCACACATGTACCTGTTCATATAGTATAACGATTTTTTTCGAGTTAGTAATTAAGGAAAATTTAAAAATTGTATATTTGAAAATTTACTTATGTTAATTTGTTAATACAGAGTCCTGATGAAGGCGATATATTCTGCCGAAAGCTCGACAAGAAAATAAATGTTGTTTCTGTCTTTCTGGCCTCATCCCCGATCTACCTTTTGGAAAGAAAAAAATATATTTAAACTGAGAAAGCTGATCAATCACCAACGAAAATAGTGCTTGAGCAAAGCACAGAAATTTAGAATTCAACTGTAGGAGCTGTTTTATCGTAAATAGTAATTAACTTGTTTTGAAATTTGTGCTTGGACAAAGTTCAAGTTCCATTTTGGAAGCTGTTTTATTGCACAAAGAATTGTACATTTTTTTTTTTTTTGAGAGAGAGAGAGACAGAGAAAGAGAGAGAGAGAGAGAGAGAGGGAGAGAGAGAGAGAGAGAGAGAGAGAGTGAGTGAGAGAGAGTTGTGCGTGAACAGGGCAGTGAGTATTTCCCTGTCCTGTTTCTTGAAAAAAAGTGGATTGTTTTATGTATATAGTACTGTACACTATATACGACTACTACTATATAATACTATAGAGCAGTAGTAATTCAGCGAGATTACTTCACACCAAAATGATCGGACAATCTTACAGGTAGATCATACCGGAGATCGCAAAAATAACTCCAGCAAATTATTGCTTCAAGTAAATTGTAACGTCTATCCTTAGGTCGAAACAACCAACAGTTACGCAACACTTCTAAAACGTGCGGGTTTAATCTATTCTACAAAATTTTGGCACTGATTATTTTCGTTTCCTGCTCTCATTTTTATCATTTGTACCAAATAAATTGTTAAAGTTAAGTTTTTTTTAAATCTTATTGTGTACTGGAGAGGGTTTAGTTGAATTTAAGTCTTATTCAAAAACATTAAAATTACTGAATTTTTTAAAATGATTATTTTTGCACTTACGTGTTTTTGTTTTTTATTTGTTAATAAACATTCAATCACCATTGCTACTTTATCAACATTATAGTTTTTAACCTAAAAACTAAGCTTGTTTTAAGTTTTTGAGGGGCAAAGTGTACGAAAAAGTGGTTTAATAAAATCTCATGTTTTCCATTAAATAAAATTGGACTTATTTTTGAAACTATACATTTTAAGTTAGGTATCTGAAGCAAATTTATTTCGAAAATAGATAATAAAACGACTGGGCTAATAGACGAGTAAACCTCGAGGTAAAGATAAAAAAATAGATATACCAGGAGATTTTTTAATACAGGGAGCTGCCTTTTGCAATAGGATTTACATTTATAATTGTATGATGTGGGAGATAATCAACTTGATTTTATCAAAGGCAATTAGTTTTAATAGGGGCAATAACTTGATCCTGATCTAGGTGTAGCGCCCCTAGACCTACGGGAAATCCTAGCCCACCGCTATATCACATATTTTAACGGGCTTTTCCAGCATCAAATTTCAAAATACATTCTACCGCCAACTGGTAATGACATTTGGGCTTAACGACGAAGGTTTTATGGATCTCATAAAGATTACGATGTGCAAGTAATTACAAAGAGTAGAGCTGAAAAAAATTGTAATTACAAAAATTGAGAACATCTGCATTTTAAAGTACGATTTTGAATTATAGATAAAACAAATAATGCAACTTTCATAAGTCATCCGCATGTATTATTATTATGAGGTATTTTAATTGGAGATGGGTGAAATAAAATATTGTGGTGAAATGTACTAAAGGCGGTAAGCAATTAAGGTCCGGGAAGGTTTAAACTGTTTTTAGTCTACGTATATTAAAAAAGGTTATTCAAAACGAGTTTTGAAAACCCAGCCTTTTAAAATAAAACATCACCACTTTTTTTTTTAAACAATCAAAATGTACGATCATCAGCCTTCACTACGAGGTTGATTAGGATTCGGGTTGTGGTCTTCAAACGTACAATGTTATTTTATCAACGCCCAAGCTTTCGACAAGTTTTATTGTCTTCTTCAGGGGATTTACAGAGACATAGGAACATAGTCAGGTAGGTAGTTATAAATTATTTCGTCAATTTGTTGCTACTTACAGATACGAAGTCACAACTTAAACACATTACACAAATTCGTCATATATATATATATATATATACACACACACACACACACACATAAAAACCTCTTCTTCACTAACTTTTTTTTATATAAACAATAACAATTACTTAAAATTAATAAACTCTTCAGGCACATATGTATCATGAGGTGTTTGACTAGAAAATGTGCTTATCACGTTATCAGGTGAGAGATTGTCCAACACAGTCACCTACTGATAATAACCATTTTATACAATTTTTAAAAAACAAGATCTTAATTTCTAGTATATTAATGTAATGTTATCACAGTCTGTTATAATAAATAAATATGTATGCATGTATTGCCACGATTATCGGAGGGGGCCTTGAATTTCTATAATTTATGTAAATGTCGAATGTATAAAATAAAATATAAAAATGTCGTAAATGTATGTCGAATTTGTATAATATGTTTATGTTGTGGCTTCGTATCTGTAAGTAGCAACAAACTGACGAAATAATTTATAACGACCTACCTATGTTCCTATGTGTCTGTAGATCCCCTGAAGAAGACAATAAAGCTTGTCGAAAGCTTGGGCGTTGATCAAACATTGTATGTTTGAAGACCACAACGCGAATCCTAATCAAAATCAAAATATACATTATCAAAAAGAATTTACAGAACGAAGCACTTATAAAGCATTGATCTTTAAAACTCACAATTGTACAACATAAATCAGCCTTTCTTTCTTTCTGTTTTGAATTAGACGCGTTTTCATTCACGGCACACGGAAGAACGAACAATATCAGCTTTGTACCATTTACATCGTTTACTTGAGAAACGCTTAGCATAAGAACCGCCTTCAGTATCCTTATCCTGTTCTAAGAGAATCCAATTTAACTTACCCTCAAGTCAAAGATCCTTTGTTCCAAAAAGGTACTTCATTTAACGTTACTCTTTTGAATTTAGTTCCTTGTAAGCGGTTTACTTTCTTTTTTTTTTCGTGGCAACAGTCTGATTGATGTCCTTTATCACTTTGTGTTACGACCATGGAAAACCCGATGGTTCTGTTCAACACGTCACACTTTCAGTTTGGTATGACAAGTTTTTAGATGTGTGTGAACAACAGGGAAACAACGGTAGGATTTTCAAGGCTTTTTTAGTTAAGTTGCAGCAACGTGATCGAATCTAGACTGGAAGAACACGAGGCCAGGAGTTCGATTCCCACCGTCGCCCCTAGCCTATATTTCATGCACCCCTTCCCAAAAACCCACCCCCCTCAAAAAAAAAAAAAAAAAAAAAAAAAACGAATACGCAGCATCTTACTTCTCTTTTGGCTAATATGCAAGGCCATTAAAAAATTCAATTAGTTTTCATAATTTTTCATTGGAGCGTAAAAACTTGCTAAATCACCAAATTAAAATTAATGTCTGTTGATAAAAAATTTATTGCAATGTTTGAAAGTAGAGTTTATGCTAAACCCGTGCTGAATTTTTCACTAGGTTGAGTAATTTTTAATAAAAACAGGGTATAAGATGGCTCATTGTACATATATACTTAATAATTAAAATACAAATCAACTGCGCTTTCCTAAGAATAGCCGTGTTTAAAATAACAACGGGTAAAAAATGTACTAATAAACAAAATTGTTTCCAATTAAGTAATCCAATTTAACTGCACAAACCTAATACAGTATATTTATCCGTGAGTGATCGAAAAAAAGCAATTACCACCCATGCACCATCGTAAAACATGTCATAAAATTATACATTTTCAAACCGGGTTAAAAACCCGCATTACATGTAAATTGTGCAAAGAAACAAGTTTATTACGAAGAGTCAAATAACGGCCTGCATGCACGAATGAATGTCTAAAGCTGAACTGCATGGAAATGACAGAAACAGTGCGAAGTTTCCAGAGGCTCTCACCTGACCGATCAAGTACCCTTACGGAATGAAAACAAAGTTTATTGTAAAATTGATGTTACAAAAGGGTAAAGGAATTGTTGAAAGAGCCGCCTTAAGTAGAACCTCTTCACGCCAATTTAGAACGATATGAATTTCCCTTGGAAGGGCTCGGAATAATTAAACGTTGGAAGGGTCCTGGTAGCCGGTGACCATCTCTAATTAGACACCGGTTCGATATCCGTATTCATTAGATGTTACTCTCTTGCTTATTGCAAATCTAAATTTCAGGTTTTAGCAAGATTTATGAAAAAAATCAATTAAGCTATTACTATTTAGTAAATAAAAATTTTTAGGATCTCTGTGATATGTCAGCGGATATTAAGTATTTTTTAATAACATCAGTGTTTTTTAATTTAATGTAAACGTAGCATAAAATCCTGTCATATAGTATGGGTTGACGATCAACTGCACGTTATATGTCAGAGAGAATGGGTTAAACCACTAAACAACATTTGTCGCAAACTATAGTCAATAAAAAGATGGACTAGGCCTGGATTCGAACCCAGAAACATTAGCTTGTAAAATATGAATCAGACTTCTTTTTTTTTTTTTAATGAATGGTTTCAAATTTCTTTGAAGATGAACTTAGTCCCATCATTGCCAAGATGGTGGCATTATTACGAAAAGCGTAGTGCCAATAGCATGGCCATAAATAGAGAGCATGTAGGAATGCCACCCAGTATGAGAATTGTGTAATAGTGTCAGTTCTTAAAAGAGGCCAAAGGCTTGGCAGATATGAATTGAATTTTTTTCATCCATACCAGACCGAGATACGGATTATTCGTGAGTAAAAAAATGGTGAATATATTTTTTCTTCATCTTTAAAAATATGTACAGTATGTAATGTGATACAATATTTATTATTTGCAAATATCCTGAGGGGAGACAGCGATTGTTGCTGTCAAACTTTTATGAATAGTTATTTACGAACTATTCATAAGTAGGTACCAATCACCTTAAAGTGTTGTAGGGAGGGATAATGTTGGATATTGCTCAAGCTAATGTTTTATGATCTGAAGATTCAAGGCACGATAAGGTCAAGCCAGGGACTTGCGTTTCGGCCATCGGGTAAAGATATATTTAACTTCAGAAGAAGTGACTGCTTTGGAAGAAATTGACAGAGCAAAGGGGGAGTTGAGGATTCCATGAATCTCTGCTTTGTAGAAGCAGTGTTAGGGTCGTGATGGCAGATATGAGTCTCTCTAGGGTGTCGGGCAAAAATAAGGGTTTTGTTTGATCTTACAAGGATCAGGTTCCTTCACTGCGACCGCAGGGAAAGGATGAGATGTGTTGTTTTAGGATTTTTTTGGTAGTTTCCGATACGATTTGTTAATCCAAATAAGTAAAACAACTCTTTGAAACTAGTGAAACATCTAAAATACGAAAAAAGATCAAAAAAGTAAGTGTTTTAACCGGTTTTTAGATTTTCACCTACCGGTTGAGGTGTGAATTGCGAGTTGGAGTATTGATCTATTTGACTATTTCAACTAGGTATCAGAGACCTATCGCTCCACAGATTGTACAAATATATTAAAAAAACTTTTTGAAACTAGTGATTGACAGAGTTGGTAGGTAGCTACTCCATTTTTGATAAGGCAAGACAGTTTATATAGGATTGGCAATCAGAAGGACGTCTAGATCTTTGCCATGTGCTCCCGGCTTGACATTTTTCGGTTAGTAGACACTTAATATGCAGGGGGAGAGGTGGTGAATGTTTATCAGTCGTTGGCCAACTGGCGAACTGGCCTCTCCAGACCGTTGCTGCACAACAGAGCTGAAGGAAGCTAGTGTTTTTATGTAGATTTTTCATTGTGATGGCGTGAGTCGGATTCCCAAATACATATTACCTATTCACTATATCAGGTTTGAGGAGGAAAGATGTTTGGACAGGTTCAAGAGGCTGTTCAGACTGCCCCAGCACACTCCCACGGCATTTCTACTACATAATTAGAATTTTATTCCTAGACTCCGGAAGATTGTATATAAAGTGTTGTTTTTTTTGTTTTTTTATCCGACAGCTTGGTCATGACCCGAGCGTATGCGAAAGATAACAACACACGTTCAATATGATTCATACAAGTATAAATAAATTCACGCCTATATACATTGTATTAATTCTATTTGGTACATAAAGTGCTTAGTATTCCTCCATCGACGTGAATACAATAACAAACTAATCTACTTAGGGTCGATGGATTATTTTTATAAATATAAAGTCACGTGCACAGTTCGAGGGGAGAAGGGAATGCTATTTCACCATCAGCCCCACCCCATTCAATCTAATACATACACTCACTCATACAAAACACAGAAACAGAAAACACATATTTTGACGATTATATGCAATAAAAAATTCTCATTCGCGTATTTCCTCCTCTTGCCTTAATTACATTTCGAAAACGCCTCGGCATACTTTCTACCAGTCTAGAAATGTCTCTTGCCTGGAGGTTAGCCATTCTTCACGAAGAGTCCTTTCAGATCGTGGGGTGTGTCAGGAAGTGACGGACGTGTTCTTATTCGTCTTTTGAAGTTATCCCTAAAAGTTCGATGGGGTTCAAATCTGGAGAACGGGCTGGCCAGGCTTAGACTATGATGTTATGTTGTTGAACGTACGTTTGTACTATGCGAGAGGCATGTAGACGGGTATTATCCTGCATTAGAATAGGATTGTTGCTGTTTTCATCGAGGTTAGACAACGCTCGATGTTCCAAAATTTCCAAACAAAGAACAACAACCAACTCTGTGCAGCTCTCTATTGAAATTCCCACCCGTTGTAGAGGTTGGCTCTGGGAAAATTACATGCTTCGTACCTTTCATTTCGCCTTCTCCACACTCTTTCACGCTTATCTGGAGATCGTAGAGGAAATCTACACTCATCTGAAAAATCGTTCAAAGACCAATGGCAAGGGGGCGGGCAGAATTTTCTTTTATCGAGAAAATAAAAAATATGTATAAAATATGTACATTATATGTAATGTCGTTTGGAGCTGTGGTTTTAGCAAGCTGGATCTCACCACATTATGCCCGGGCGTCTGGCGGAAAAAGGAATCAAATGGTTCTGGAGAAACGGAGTTCCTTTCTCCATTCAAATTGGGGTTATCAACAACTGAACGACAGAAGCTTACTCATAAAAGGGTTACTATTGTTTGTTAAACTTTAAGGGTTTGAAGAAATTTTGGAACAAATAAATAAAATTCTTATTTCTGTAAATACCCAAAATATTTTCTCGTGCAAGTAGGACTTTCGGAGAAACGTCTTTCAATTAATTGACTTGCCTCAATTTATTAGCTTTGTTTAGTATTTTTGTAAATAATTAAAAATCATTTTTCTTTGGTTGGGAGGTCCAACGGAAGAGGATTTGCTTGGTGTTTTTATGACAGAATTGGTACCAAATATTTGGTTATTTTTCGTTACAAGCTATAAACCTTTTTTAACATACTAGTTTAACTATCTTTGCACATAACATAATATACAGTACAAATACAAATTAATAAATAAGAATATAAATACAATTAAAAAAATAATTATCTATACATATATTTTCCTAAAATCCATTAAATTATCATTGCCCCACTTCGTACTATGGACAGACAAAGCAATACCAGGGAGACCGAATCAGACAACACACTTATGACTGCAGAGTTTCAAGTAGACCAGGTACTGCATTAATTGTCTTAATTAGTGTTAACACGAAAATAAAAGAATTTAAGTTTATATACTTCTGACTAAAAATCAGTAAATACAAAAATGTGTGTCTTCTTCTTATAAATATTTGATGTTAAATTGGGCAAAATTAAAATGTATAATATATATTTTTGTAGAGTCCTGAAGAAAGTATAATAAACTATCTTACCTTGACCACATCCCTGATTACAACCAACAGAACATTAAGTACAACATATACAGGTATATTGTACATAATAAAATTTTTTTAAAATTGAAGAAAACTACATGTAAAACATGGCTTCTACAGAAATCTCCACAATTAAAAAACTACAGACAAGTATTAAAATTTGCCCTAGATGAGATATAGCAGTTACGAGCAAAAAGGTAATATTTTACAATCTATTTTACAAAAAAAAACTCGTATGACTAGAAAGATGACTATTAGCACGTAAAACAGATTTTTCGCTTATTCGCCTAAAAAGTACATTTTTTTCATAAATGTACACTCTTCTCAAGGATGAATAAAAATAAATGATGTCTGTTTTTAAATATTTTTCACCAGTGCAAAGTAATATATAAATTCAAATGTGAACATAATTTGTAAACAAATGGATATAAGAAAAAAAATTATTCAAACAAATTTTAAAACTGCATTTTCAAAATTCACTTGGCAGAATGTTAAAAAAAGCAACAAAAAATTACGTATCATTAAATTTTAAATCTGAAATTTAATCATAAAGGCGATGCTACCGAATAATTTCTCATTACATTAGATCCAGTAGATTAGTAGTTATGCCTTTAAGGTTTTTTTTTTTTTTTTTTTTTTTTTTTTTTTGAGGGGGCCGCGGTAGACGAGTGGTTAGCATGAGAGACTCTCACGCCGCGGTCGTGGGTTCGCACCGTCGCCTCTGGCCCTTATTTCCCGATAACCCCCAATTTGAACACACAAGAATTCGTACTATGGGTAATATGCAAGATCATTAGGCCAATAAAAAAAAAAATCAAATTTCAATTAAGAAATTTCAAATTAAGGAAACTTAAAGGTGTCCCATCTTTTTCTTCTCAAAATGAAGGATAGCTAAATTTCAGTTTTATCCCCTTTAAATTTTAGGGTATAAGAATTGTCCAACTGTATATTCGGGAAATGGATTAAAAACAGTCATGTCCACCATAGATCTAACTTC
Organism: Cimex lectularius; assembly: GCF_000648675.2. Classification (NCBI taxonomy): domain Eukaryota; kingdom Metazoa; phylum Arthropoda; class Insecta; order Hemiptera; family Cimicidae; genus Cimex; species Cimex lectularius. The sequence continues at coordinate 448,437 of NW_019392816.1, forward strand.
AAGCTCCATTAGTAATTTTCCTTTTCAAGGAACCCAAAATCACCGGAAGATGAAAATCGACATTGATTGTCTCTTTTCGTCCCGAATAGCAGTATACCTAAAGAATCGCAACAGTTAATAAAACACCTTCACAAAATATAGAAATTTTCAGTGCCCTTTTTGAAATGTAATTATAAATTTTTGTGTTAGTTTAACGGTGTCAGGTTTAGATATCGCAATAAAGAATATGTCCATAATTATTACCGTTATAATTCTGTAATCAGTAGAAAAGATATTGGAATTTTAACCATAAACCTTGAATGAAATAAAAATAAACAAGTTTTCTCTTGACGGTTCACAGTACAAAAGGGCAAGAACTGGAAAAGGTTTAATCTTTAATAATACTTTGGTACGACCACTACTAAGGTATATTTCATAAGAATCCAGCCGTGTGCAAAGTCAGAAAGGACAATAAAATCCCTTGCATTATACAACAAAGAAGGATAGTAAAACTTCATCGCCCACTTTGATTTAAGATATTGGGCTCTAAGATCGCTTTTAAAAACTTGCGGAGGTTAAAATTTTGACATATTTTGTACACAGATTTTTCATTTCACTCGTTACTTATCAATTTTTCGGTTTTAAGCAACTTTCTAATTTTTATGCATGTTAGTAAATTGTTGATTCTAGAGAAGACACAATCTTTATCACCTGACTTTATGGTAAAAGCACCTATTATTGACATGTCAACAATTATTGACACTTGTTACTTAAATTGGATTTAAAAAAAAAGCGTTTGGGTTTACTAAGGATTTCAAACATGTCGCCTGCTACTGATTGGTGACATCATGGGGGAACGCATGTCTTTTCTCACTTCTTGTCAGACGCCGGCTCGTAACGGATTTCTCTAAGAAAGAGACTTAAAATTTAGCCTATTTTATCTTGTCCTGTTATGTTTATGAGATTCAATGTTTTTTCACACATTTTTATACCACTTCTTGATGATGTGAATATCATTTTCAAATGACTCTTTCTTTAAACCGCTTTTGGCTGTAATAACTGGAACTGTTAAATAATCAGTTACCCCAGTTATTGCCAAGATTACCTTTAAAAACCTGCAGAGGTTAAAATTTTGACATATTTTGTACACAGATTTTTCATTTCACTCGTTACTTATCAATTTTTCGGTTTTAAGCAACTTTCCAATTTTTATGCATGTTAGTAAATTGTTGATTCTAGAGAAGACACAATCTTTCTCACCTGACTGTATGAATTTTGCCTATTTTATCTTGTCCTATTATGTTTATGAGATTCAATGCTTTCTCACACATTTATATACCACTTCTTGATGATGTGAATATCATTTTCAAATGACTCTTTCTTTAAACCGCTTTTTGGCTGTAATAACTGGAATTGTTAAATGATCAGTTACCCCAGTTATTGACACACAAAGGGTCAGTCACTGGGTATTTAGTACCCAATATTGAGTACCCAAATAACTCTCAATTAGGTTAGTTATATAGGATGGCTAGCGATAAGTGTCGAAAATTTCAAGAAGTGTTTCTGTTCACCATATGAAAAAAAAACTTTTTATAAACCCCTCTAAATCTCAACGGTAAAGGAGTAATTTTGGGTTTTGCGGTTTTTTTCCGACTTAGGTCCACTAAATTGCTTACAAACTTCAGAAATTCTGACTATAGAAAAATCTGGTTTGTGCAGCCTGAAAGAACGTTAAATTTGCATTGCAGAATTGATGAAAAATTCTGCACGAATATTTCAGAGAAACCAAAAATTTTGAAATTTGGAATTTTTTGAAAATGTTGGATTGGTAACGGTTTTCGTGTCACTTCTTTATTGTTTAATTCAATCAGTTTGCTTTATGTTATATGCTGACAACGTCCGCAGGTTGGTGATTTAAATTATGTCTTTGTTTCCTAATGCCTAACTTCCTGATATGTATTGTGTTATGGTTACTGCAACGGGAATACTACTGATGCAAGTGGTGTAACCAAGCTCGTTTTCCACAACAAAACATTCCAGCAGATCCCACCTTCCAACGACTTCATGAGAGCCGACGGAAACTGGTGGAAATGAGGAATTTTGCATTATATTAATCTTGATCCCGAAACCAGTACACGTGCGTGATGTATAGATCTTGGTGCTGCAAAATGGAGAGGTTTGTATACACTCCGTCGGGAAGGATTGTACACATTGCAGGTGCAAAGTTTGGAACGAAATCACCACCAGCAGAGGATTAGTAATTTTCTCATCTACATCAATTCGCTGATTTTCTACCCTCGTTCTTCGAGTGAAAGAACCGGTTTCCATCAGCCTTTGATGAAGTCATTGGAAGGTGCGATCTGCTAGAATTCTTTTTCTGAATTTTTCGTGCAGAATTTTGTCAAACCTGGAACCTTCAAGCCAGAAATTACTTCTTTACCGCTGAGATTTGGACAAAGGTTTATAGGAAGTTTTTTGTTGCATATGGTGAATAGAAACACCTCCTGAAATTTTCGACCCCAGTCACCCTGTATAACTAACCTAATTGAGGGTTATTTGGGAACTTAATATTCCGCCCCGACTTTTTCACACTACACATTGACGCTAATAACTACATTCACTCTCAGCAACACACTAGGGTACACAACATCAGTACTATATAATAAAACAACCCGGTTTCTCCAATAATCGCAACCGGGAAATATTCGCTGCCCTGCTCAAACACGATTCTCATATGTGTATTCCTACTCGCTCTCTGTATAGAATCCATGTGTGATAACCTTCAATTAGGTGGACACATCCAGCGATCTTTCTCTGCATGACTCACACACAGGCTTTGTCCAAAAATTAAGTGTTTGTGTTGCAACCTCGTATGTCCTATCCTTAATCGGGTAAGGATGACCCTTCTTCTAGGCATCAGATACTCGGAGAACCCGTATCGACAGTCTTTTTGATACGTGAGAGCTTCTCTGAACATAACAAAGTTGCAACTTCTGCATAATATAAAATACATGCTAAGAAGATTTAAGTAATTAAATAAATATAAAAATTTAAACATAAAAATATGATTTATTAAATCATTAAATGTTTGCTTCTCTTATATTTATATGTTTTGTAAGGTAAAATATCTATATAGTGCATAATTATATATGCGATTATTTGTTTAAATTGATTTCAATGACACTTACTAATAAAATTGGGTGTAGTGTTATATATAATCAGGAAAATTCTAGGAACGTTTATAGCACTACGCATGTACTCAATCCTTGTCTGGTTCGGGTAGCTATCAATAATTCAAATGAAAGGCATACAGAGTCAGAAGTATATTTCTTAGACGACCCTTCCTCCATCACTGACCCTTAGTTTAATAGCAAGATGAAGACTTACCAGATTGGAAGGTAGAGAGAAAATATCTTTATTACAATCTGCCAAAGGGTACATATTTATATTTACTTTCCTTGACTTCTTCACGAAGTGGGCAGAAATTATTCCTTGTCGGAAAGCAAACGCTCAGAGCGTTTGCAATGCTTTTCGGCAGTTTTTGGTTTACCGTTGGGGTACACAACGGTACTCCATTCGTAAACAAATTATTATAAACCTTAGCCTCTATCTTAGGCGTTACGTTAAGTAAAACACCACTTTACTGGCCTCAAGCGAATCCCTTGGAACGTACCAATCGAGGGGTAAAAGTATAATCAGTTCGTATCTTAAAAATCAACATACGACGTGGGATCAGTAGTTACAGGAGTTAATGTTAATGATAAACAGTTCGAAGCAGAGTTCCACTGGGACGACTCCAGCACACCTGAACAATGGCCGAGATGTGCCCCCTCCCGAATCCTGTTATAGCGATGCCACCAAATTAAGACCGATTGTTCGTCCCGATATTTCTGCTTGGTCTAAAAACATTGAAAAATTAAAAGAGCTTAGGAAGGTAACGAAGTCAAAATTATGTCATGCTTCTGCGAGGCAAGAAAAATATTATAATTTACGTAGGAGAGAATCCACATTCCATAAGGGAGATATAGTATTAAGGCAGGCACATGTACTCTCTTCAGGAAGTAGAGGGTTTGCCAGCAAACTTGCATCTAAATACGGAGGTCCATTCTGCATTGCGGAAAAGAAGCCTGGAAACACCTACAACCTAAGGTCGCCTGAAGGGATGCTAGCAGGTGTTCTCAGATGAAACCTTTCCAGCTGTAGTAACCGCGTGAGAGGTCTCACGCTCCCTTAGAAAGAAAGGTGTAACCAAGAGGCTTAGATTGCCGTAAGACATGGATTTTCTCACTTGACCAAGCGGAGGGCCCAGCGAGGTTTAGCTGTCCTCGCCTGGAGACTGGACGGTCCAGTCCCACTCCACTACCGATTATCACGAGAGTTTACTCATTTTTTAATTATACCTTGCCTTATTACCTTATTCTATGTTATTTTCTAGTTTCCTTGTTCTATTTTTCTTGCTGACACGTGAACATTACCTAGGCAACGCTTACTACTCGAGCGCATTAATTCTTATATTTTATGACTTAAAGGAAGGAGAGCCTTATCTATTTTCTCGTTGCTCGTTTCTTCGGCTTATGCCTGGCGCCCAAATTTGGTAAAAAAAAATTTCTTTTTAAATTTATTCCTTATCCGGTTCAAACATGAGCTGTGTTTCTGTGTTGGTTGAGAGTATTTTAACCATGTGTTGACTATGTCTGACACGATGAGAATTACTTCATTTCACCTTTTCTTATGAGGGCATCCATTCCATAATTTAACTTGTTATTTTGATTATATGATGTGGGACTCACTGGTCTTGCAGTTCCACTGGCTAATGTGTTTGCTTGTTCATGACCCGAAATTCTTTGCGTTCGCTGGTTTGTCACTTCATGAATCGTTCGGATGTTGTGCTTGCCATAGTATTAGTCTTGCAATCACTTAAAATAGCAATTGCTGCACATTTGGCAATCGTATATTTAATATGAGATGGCTGCAAGTAAATGCGTACTAGAAAACAAAAAACATAGAACCTCTAGAGAATTGCTTCGAAATCAAATTCTGTGTTACATTTTTAACATTAAAATTAAAAATAGTGAAATCATGTTTTAACTGTTGAAACGATTTTGTTGTTTTTGCGTTTTTACCCCCCTAATATTATCCCACCTACAGTTCGAAATATTTTTTACGTGAAATATCATCGCCATGTTCCTAATTGTAATGACAGGGCGGAAAAAATTGCGGGGTGAAGTGCAATTTCAGATATGTTCGTAGCCAGAGGACGAGTGATAAACATCAATGTTCTACTAACCGGGAGAGCCCTTGGTTTCGATTTACAACGATATGTCCGATGTTTATAGGGAGATCGGTTATGTACCCAATCGCAGTTTTTAACCAGTACAGGTTACGTACTTTGGGATCCAACAGAATTCATATATCAGACCCTTTTTATTTATTTATTTTTTACTAAACCCTTCTACACAAGGTTGACCTTTAATCAAATTCGTGAAGTAGAGTTTTTCCAGAATTATTTCACCCTTCCTTTTCGTGCGCGATGGATTGTATGAACACGGGAAGAGGAAAACACCAACCATACAGAATTTAATTGGGCGCGATTTTCAATAGAGGAAGATAAATGGAGGCTGTTCAGTCATTCCTCTGTTAAACTTTCTTATTAAACTAGTCTGTCGCCTGTCGTAGACAAAAAAGAGCACAAACTAGCGTTTTAAGGGACAAAATTTGTCTCAAAAAACTGCAGTACTGAAGGGCAATATTAACTTAACAATAGAACATTAAATAATTCTTCGGACTTTCACCCCGACCGATGAGCTGTCACTCTGACCTTAGTGTCTGTCTACAGTGGTCCCAGCCAGTTATGTGGCTGAGTCGTTAATACCCCCCCCCCCATTAAGCCAAATGCCCAGGAGATCGTCGCTTCCCTGCCAACGGGGTTTATCGGACGGGAGCTATCGACAGCTAGGTCATTTCAGCCTTAAACGCATGCAAATTGTAATCTAGCCTAATACTACTTAAATTGGATAAAAAAGTCAAATAAATACATTCATACATACATGCACTTATTCTCATCAGTCGGAGTACTGGATATTCCATCGATCTATACACAGATTAATAATCTAACCTAAATGAGGGTCGATGAGGTACTTTCATAAATATTCCGCCATTGACCCTGCTGGAAGGGCGATGTTGACGCCATATTTCACCATCACCCGTCATCACTTACATTAATAAATACACGCATTGAAACAAAATACATAATTTATTTAGAAATCGTGAGATGCGGTCTGGTGTGACGTAGGTTTCAGAAAAACATTTTCTTTATCGTGCCAACGTTTCGATCTTTATTGAGATCATCTTCAGGATTCAAAGTGTTTTTCTTCTGTGTAATTGTGCCATTCTTNCCAAAACAGGGAACAGGGGACCCAGAAACCGACTGCTGTGCTCAAGAACCAGCGGCGTGCCTACACGTTCTTTGTATAGTGACAAGGAATGACACGCCTCTATTCCGTGTGTCAATTTAAAGTAATTATTACAATAATTTATTTTGTATTTATTGTGTTTATCATTAAAACCTTATACTTATTATCTTAATTCCGTTTCAAGGATCTTCCGGTAGATTAAGTAAACTAGACGGTATAAGGAAAAACCCGTGTTGTTCAAAACAAAATTTCAAACATTTAAGGTTCCAAGTGCCAGAGGGTGTTGGTTGGTGGCCGGAAGAGTTACGATGGCGAACAATGCCCTCATCACTGTATGGTAACGGTTCCGAATAGCGGCCCTGAAATTGCATTCCCAGTCATAATTAGGAATTTTTTTTTTTTTCGAAAACACCGCACCCCCGTTGATATGACCTATGCTGTTGCGAACCCCTGTTAAAACAGTAAGCAAGAAATCTTTTCTACGAAAAGAAATCAATAAATGTGTTACTATCTTTGCTCAAAGTTTGACGTAATAAAGAAAAAAACATTATTTGTAGCAAATATTTACGATTATCTACTAAGATTTAATTTAATTTTATGAAGCAATAGTTTTCTTCAGTTGCGATTTTAACAAACTTCTTTTTTAAAAAAAAGTAATAGTAATTCATATATATTAAAAATGTCAGCTTTTTACAATTTGGCTGTTGCAATAATGAACCCTAACTTAGCTTTGCAGTTATAACACAAAAATAATTGTGTGATTTGTCTTTGTAAATTTAAATTTGAAAATTGTTGTTGAACTTAGGAGTGTTAAGAATGATTAATGAAAAATCATCTATGGTAAATAACAGGCAATGTACACATAACAAACAAATTTTGTTTTCTGCGGTTTGGTAAAAGAAATCGTAGAAAAGACTTTTCTGTTTTCACACTTTATGAACTGTATTAAACAAGTCTTCATTATAACAAAATTTATGTTTACAAAGAAAATCCAATTTATTGCATTAATTATAAGAAATTGTATGTCGAGTACTCTGGGGGAGTGAATGTGGCCAGACATTTATGTTTGTTGTGATGTATATATATGTATTGTATGTTTTCTTTCTATTCTATATTTGACAACCTGAGGTACAAACGAGAGACTAGCATTCTACGATATCAACGTAGTATATATTTGAAATCAGAGAGTCAGTAACCAGATCGAGACGCTCAAATGGCTGCAGTTTAAAACAAAATATGCTCGAAAGAAGAGAAAAAGAAGGAAAACACGCAGAGGGCCGGCGATGACCTCAGCTGTTTGTCGGCCCATAAACTTCCCACTTTATAAGAAATTAGCGTATTCTAAACTAACAAAAATTAGTGCTTTATGAGTAGTGCAGTATGAGTAATAATTGCAATATTATAGATAATAGCACTTCTATATTTATTATTATTATTATGTGCATAATATTTCCGACTTCATTTTCAAGGCATTATTATAGGAATTAAACAATGCAATCCAGTCATTACCATTAAACAGGTTGAATTGCTTCGTGTTCAAATAACCCAAATTTCCCAAAAATAATTTTTTTGTACTGTATAATTTTCCACATATAGTAATATTATGAAAAAGATCCCTTTTTCACCAAGGCCCGTCCTTGTTTACTCTAAAGCGCCAGAAACCTAGATTGAAAAAATCACCATTGTCTTTGATAATAATTGAAATTTTACCGAAATTCCTAATAAAAGTACTTATCATTACATAAAAAATCATGTGAATGGAGAAACACGATTTGTCAATCATTTTCAGACATCATTAAATGTACAAATGTAATAGTTATTAAGCGCTATTAGCGATAATCCCAACTAGTTCACTACAAAATACAGACTAGATTGACTTGGAGCATGAAGATAACAGCACACATAAAAAATTTCAATAGTAACACAAAGAAATTTAAATTTAAACTTTGAATCGCCTTCAAAACTACGTATGAACTATTTTAGATATAGAGGTAAAAAATAGTTTCTTTGTTGGAATATGAGATCAGGTCATGGGAGGAAAACGGAAAACTTTTCAATTAAAACTAAAAAGTTTTGAATTATATAATTATTTATTACTTATATAATTTACATGTATAATTTAGTGTTGGATTATTTCCTCAATAAAAATATTTAAAAAAAAATTAAAATATTTGCTCCATTTTAGCACAGTACGTACTATCCCATATTTGTGCATCTTAACACAACTTGAAAAACGATTTGAGACTACAGCAAAATTTAATAATTTACCAGTTTGATCATACACTATTATGTTACTGCAGGTTTTTTAAACAAAATGATTTGTTAATGACAATTTAGTTGAAATGGTGACCCCTCGTTAATAAAATCAATTATTTACACCAATTTTCCAACTTGGTCTGTTTTACTCGGTTTTTAATAAAACGTAATTTATGATTTATTCAAATTGAACATTAAATTCCACATTTTAACATAATTGGTACGAGATGTCATCATGATTTTAAAGTCTGGGTAAGCAGGACAGATCTCCGTTGAAAGGAAGTACTTAAATGTTTGGGGTAATATGCTACCCTCTTAAAATCATGTAGGAATAGAACGAAAAGCATAGTTCCTTCCTTACCTGAGCTCCCTGGCTAACCACTTTAATAAAAATATAAAGTTGAGCTAAATATATAAAAAGCACATGCACCCATTAAATGTTAACTGGAGAGACAAAAGTCAATGTTTTTTATTCACGAATAGGCTGGCTCTCGGTATGGTCTAGATGAAAAAATAAATTCAATTTCTATCTGCCAAGCTTTAGACCTATATTAAGGTTATATTAGGAAAAAAACCATCCCAAAGATATCTACAAATTGACAGATATAATTTTTTGACAGTCCTTGGCAATCTTGGGACTGAGCATACCTGCAAAGAAATTTGAAACTATTTATCAAAAACTTAATTATGTCCATAACTTCAAGATTTTTCCCTGATGATGTACCAAGAACTAGATTCGTGAATAATCATTAAACAGCAAATCCTTCTAAGTGCAATATATTAAATATTCATATTATAAGATACTGCATTTTCAACTATTTAATAAAAAAAATACCATGGAGTAATAAAAAGGCAGATTCTGATAGAATTTAAACAAAGATTTTCTGAAAGAAATTACTAAAAAAATGTTCTACCCACTTTTGTTAAATGTCTGAACTGTTTGTACCCAGTCGCATTTAGTGAATTAATACAACTCATTGCAACTATCATTGGGAAAAAGAAGACAAAGTTTTAGTCTTTGTGTGATTTTAGAAAATAATTTATAATAAATCCTGCATACGTACGTTGCCCATTTTTATTGAAGACGCCCTATCAGATTTTTCTAGACGCAGTCATCTGAATAGGTTATTATTATATCATTTATTTACAGGTTAAAATAACTATAATATAGTAGGTAAAAGCAAACCCATCTCAAGTGCAGCAATTTTTATCGTGCAACGAAGGAATCAGTCCTCGAATTATCAAGGAGGAAAGGGATTACAATTCGATTCACGCCGCATTTCTTTAATACCTGTATTTAGCTGGCCGAGTTTATAAGTTTAGAAAAGACGTATGATTTAAACGGATCGTTTCCTTTTTAAGAAGACACCAAGGAGGACGTAACGTGTTTCAATACCAAAAGAAAAACACTTTCATTGATAATAAAAGTATGTTTAGCTTTTCCCATGTAACCTTTAGAGTAATATTCATGCGCCCAAACTGACTACCCTTCGATCGTTATCATGAGTTATAAAAATAACTTTTTTTAATGTTGTCACTTATGGAGTTTAAAGTCAAAAGAAGTTTAAATAAAAAAGTATGAGGGAATATTTCATAAATTAAAAACACTGATGTGAATATTACTGTCGCATCTATATTTTGCACCATTCTGTAATTTTATTTGCATATATTATAAGTTATGATAAATATAAAACACATAACCGAGGGCAATTCATCGGTATATTCTATAACAATATTTTCAACAACGAGGATTATCTCAAAGGATAAAGTAATCCCCAACACAGACAGAAAAGGACGAGGAAGGACTCTTTCAAGTTGTTGAAGGCACCTGCTCTTTTTTGTAAATGGCAAGATGTATACGTAACAGATCACTTATTTTTATTTTATTTTCTTAATCTGAATCCATTTATTTTTTAGAAAGTTATTGTTATAATTTATTTGGGTCAGGTACCTAATATTCTCTTTTTGCGATTAATTTGTTTGAGTTTGTGGCACGGATATATTTTTCATTTTTATTATACACTCGTGAGTGAAACGAGTTGCTTCGTGTGAAGGGGATCCACGCAAAGATCGTAATAATTCTAACCGTTGATACCTAAATCACACATTCTCATTTATTTTGAACAGTTTTTTATCTTCATTTTTATCTCAACAAGATTTGTCACTGCTAATGAAGCATTGCAGAACGGGGAAGATTTTGTGCAAACATCCTTAGCTATTTACGCAAGGTTGAACCAAGTAAGAGAATACCTTTCCCATAGTTCCCTTCATTCGGATAATTGTTGGAGTGGCGAGATTAATAAAAATTAATTTTTTCTTCTTTCTTTAGACAAAATTTTATAAAAACGAGGTTGACAGGTATTTTAAACGAGGTTGACAGGGATTTTAAACGAATTTGACAAAAAATTGGTTAATTTTATTATATCCAAATGAAATATGCAATATGGCTTTTTATGTTGTGATTTTCAGCTTTAAATACAGATCCTTTGAACTTGGCGGGCTGTCACATATAGTGAAATGGCTAGTTGAATGCTAAATCTGGTGATTAAAATTTTCTTTGGTGTAGAGGACAGGAATTTGCAAGCTGTACTGGTGGGCGATAAAGAGATTATTCGAGATAGGTAATTTTCCCGTTGTGGGTGATTTTCGACTAATCCCTGGGCTAGATCCAATTAAGGTTTTCATTCAATTTTTTCAATTAATCCGATATTTCTGCAAACGTCTGTAATTTTCAGGTCATCAGTTCAATATAAAAGGTAATTTATCTAAAGATATTTGATTTGATCAACAATTCTTCCAGGAAGCTTATAAACAAAATCGTTATCTAGGAAATTGCTATAATCTACTAAATTACACCCTATTGTGAAGGACTTCCGAATGAATGTCGTTTCTATTTGAAAAAGTAATTAGCGTGATACAGAAGGTCTTCACGTTCAATTATCACTTAGGAGTAATACACGAACGGTGAAATAACATAACCAAATACATCTTTCACATTTTTCCATAAAATTACATGATATGTGCCTTAATTTGAACCTAGATGTACGAGTCGGACGCCTTAACCGCTGAGCCGCCGTTCGAATTTTAGGTTTTCATGTTGCTCACAATATTGATTCTTATTTTGAACGAAAACATCATTATTGGGTGTTTTTCTTGACTTAGAACAGGCTTTCCATCGAGTATGTCATTCAGGCTTTCTTCGGAAACTGAAGAACTTCTTCCTTCATGCCTACTATCTCGTACTGAGATCATATCAGACAGACCGAATTTTCCGAGTACGTCAGGGAACTGAATTTTCCCATTACGTACGAGTAGAGTGGGTGTTCCTCAGTGAAGCATACTTGAACAATTTCTGTACCTAATATACATTGCAGATATCACATTTTAACATTTCAACACATACATTCGCTTATGATTCAGCGATTCTTACACGTAATTCTGACCCCTCCATAAACACCCAACACTTACAACACCTGAAGGAATTAACAGTGTGGTTCACAAAGTGGAGAATAAAAATAAACCCAAGGAAAAGGATACAGATAAATTTTACCCTGCGTGTAATTATATGTCTCCCAGTGATTATGGAACCCCATTTCTTACCATGGACCTTGAGCGCTATCTTGCATTTTCTTAGATAAACGACTAACCTGAAATCCCCACACAAGACTGAAAAGACAGGAAACAAACGGACGTTATAAATTATTAAAAAGGCTATTTGACTTTCAATCACAATGAAGAATCACATAAAGACTAACTTTTAATTTAGAACACAATATTGATAAGACCTCTCTGGGTGTACGGTTGTGAATGTGGGACGCAACCAAGGAATCCAATTACCAACATCTATCTATTCAGTCAAATTATAAATGCTCCTTTTTATGTTTCAATGAGTCATAACGACCTACACATCCAGTTTGTACATGACATAATCAAAAATCGAATAAAAACATTCATCCATCAGTAATCTACTAGTACGACTGTTATCACTTTCAATCCTAACAGAAAATCCTTCAAGAGATTGAAGCAAAAGTGGCCACGATACCTTCTCAATGAATGAAGAATGAAGAGGTTTCAGCGTGAAGGAGTATTGCCACTGGGTAAGTTCTCCAAGTAACTTAAAAGACAAAATATTTTCCTTAATACAACGTTTGCAGTTGTAAATATCCAAAAAACATAATTTTAAAAAAAGGTTTTCACCATTTTTGTTGGCTTTAAATTTTAGTTTAAAGTTCGTGACATATAAAACATATCACATTCACACTAGTACAAGCAACGGTGATAAATGTACGGATTGTCAACTTACTAATGTACCACATGGTTTTCTTAAAAACTACTCAACCTAGACATTTATTTTTTTATAAGATTAGTGTTTTTTCTGAAAATCATGGGTATCACTAATATGTTGATTTCTGTATTGTACTCAATATTCATTGTACTCAAAACAAATATTCAATTAACGTTCAACTTGAGATTAAGTGAAGAGAGGTTGTTTATTATAGATATTAAGAGAGGTAGGTTATTGGCCTAACTCACATTACCATTTAAAATACTCCAATATAAAAGAATGTTAGTTATCAGAAAACAAAATTTACAGTAGAGGCATTAAATAAATGTAACACAGAATATAAAGTGACATCGGCTAATTTGTAAAGTTGCGAAATGTTCAAGCCTGGTCGGAGTGTCGGGTCTGTTTAAGCCGTGTTTGAAATCTCGGAGGTGGCAAATTGAGGTCAATTTCCCGTATAAGTTGGTTAATGTTGAGCCTTAATTGGCTGATGGCGTATACAATTACTATATGGACATATGTTACATCGAAAATCTCTCTATATTAGGAATATACCTAGGGACATTGGATTTTAGACGAATGATTTGTTTTTCTATGGTTTGCACCATTTTTCAAATGAACTCATATAGCGATACTGTCAGAATGACTGGATAGCTATGAGGTAAATTGGTCTGGTGAAGTATATGAGGTGATTTTTCGCCATTATCCAGGATTATCTCGAGTTAATCTAAAAATGTTGCACAAATTAGGAGTTGAGGAACCCCGATCTCAGTGAAAGTTACTACGATTTCTTATTAATAAATTGTGGTGGGCGGTATGTTTACGCCAATGTAAACATTTTTATATATGAATAGTCAATTAGAAATCTTATCTTTTATTATTTTAAATTTATTATTTTTAAAAAATTATAAAGACAAAATTTGTAAGAGGATCACGACGCTGGAGGGAGAAACAGGTCAATTTTCAGCAATCCTTCGTAAAAGGAGTGAGTCACCGCCTGGTTCTTGACCTGTACGCACGAACGTACAACAGCTCTCTTCAGCGAGTCGCTCCCTGGGTGTCAACCTGTTCGCACGAAGTACAACTGTCTTCAGCGTTCAGTCAGTCTCTCCCAAGGATTCATCTAGTACGCACGAATGTACATCAGCTGTCTTCAGCGAGTCTCTCCCGAGGACTCAACCCGTACGCACGAACGTACATCAGCGGTCTCCAGTCTGTCGCTCTCTGGCTTCGACGGGTACGAACGAACGCACCTTTGACGTCGTCCAGCGAGTGGCCCCCAGACTCCAATCTCAAGCTTTAAGATAAGCGCCAAATCGTTTGATCTTCACTGTCATGAGTCGACAAGACGTACGAACGTCCTTATTCTTTTAATTCAATTTTTTGTATTAACTTTCTTATAACCAACTCTCTA